>NW_025759931.1:0-4087 GCF_021184085.1 Oncorhynchus gorbuscha | reverse complement strand
GGTGGGTAGATGGCAGGTTGAATAAGAGAAGCTAGTGATGTGGGGGTTCTCTCTTAACCCTCAGTCCCCAGGTGGGTAGATGACAGGTTGAATAAAGAGAAGCTAGTGTAGAGTTCTCTCATAACCCTCAGTTCCCAGGTGATGGTAGATGGCAGGTTGAATAAGAGAAGCTAGTGATGTGGGGTTCTCTCTCATAACCCTCAGTCTCCAGGTGGGTAGATGGCAGGTTGTTAAGGGATTTTTTTATCAATAATGACTAATTATGTAACATTTCAATCAGGACTGACTAATCAGAATACTATTATGTTACTGTATATGTACTAATCAGAATACTATTATGTTACTGTATATGTACTAATCAGAATACTATTATGTTACTGTATATGTACTAATCACAATACTATTATGTTACTGTATGTGTATGAATATTCTTTTTAATCCTAGTACTGAATATAATGTGTGTAAATATAATCAAGAATTAGAACAATGACTGTCTGTACCATGGTATAAATGAATGAACTTATAGCCAGACTGGCTAGAAGGCTTATCTACACAAGCTGGCCTTGGCTCGGTCACATATTATCTTAATAGGGGGAGACGATGTGAGAACCATACAGCCATTGTACTGGAGCGGAGATGACACGGGCTAAAACTAATGACGTCATTTTCAGTTTATAACCTGTGGTAAAATGTATAATGGACAGTATTCTCATGAATAAATGCTGCTGATTGACTTTAAGACTGGGCTCTGTCCATTTTATACAAATAGGAGTCATACAAATTGTTATGGATTGACAGAGTGTTTATCACGCCCTGGTCGAAGTATTTTGTATTTATCTTCATGTATTGGGTCAGGCCAGGGTGTGGCATGGGGTTTTGTAATTATGGTGTGTTTGTCTTGGGGTTTTGGTGGTGGTATTGGGATTGTAGCTTAGTGGTTATCTAGCAAAAGTCTATGGCTGTCTGGAGTGGTTCTCAATCAGAGGCAGGGTGTTTATCGTTGTCTCTGATTGGGGAAACATATTTAGGCAGCCATATTCTTTGGTTTGTCGTGGTGATTGTCCTTATGTCTTTGTTCCCTCTGTCGCTGTGTTAGGTATGTTTCGGTTTTCGTTTCGTTATTCGTTCTTTGTTTCTTAGTGTTTATGTTAATTCGTGTTTACGTTGTTTATTAAACATGGATCGCAAATCTACACGCTGCGGTTTGGTCCGACTCTCCTTCACACCTAGAAAACCGTACAGAATCACCTACCACAAACGGACCAAGCAGCGTGTTAACAGGCAGGAGCCACAGGAGAGGCAACAGAAGGCAACAGCAGCAGGAGCAGCAGCTGCAGTACAGGAGAAGGCTGCACCACCTGGAAGAAATGGACGGTGAGAGACCCTGGGCTCAGCCTGGAGAATATCGCCGCTCAAGGAAGAACTGGAGCGAAGCGGAGAGGCGCTGGTATGAGGAGGAAGCACGGCGACGGGGATGGAAGCCTGAGAGTCAGCCCCAAATATTTCTTGGGGGAGGCTCAGGGGAGAGTGTGGCAGAGTCAGGAGTCAGACCTGAGCCAACTCTCCCTGTTTATCGTGAGGAGCCAAGGAGGAGACCAGAACCAGAGCCGGTGTTGGAGGTGAGCGAAGCAGAGACTGTGAAGGAGTTAATGGGGAAATTGGAGGAGAAAATGAGGGAGTTGCTGTGTTGGTGCTTTAAGCATGGAATTCGCCCGACGGAACGTGTCGGGGATTTGATGGCACCTGAGTTAGCTCTATACTGCGTCCTGAGCTGTGTGTTAGTCGGCTGGTGAAGTTGGTGCCAGCCTCACGCACCAGGCCTCCTGTGCACACCCCTAGACATGCATGTCCTGTGCCAGCACTGCTCTCAAGATCTCCAGGACGCCTTCACGGTCTAGCCCATCCTGTGCCACCTCCACACCCTAGCCCTCCGGTAGCAGCTCGCACCAGGCTTCCTGTGCGTGTCTCGGTTTTCAGTTCCACCAGTGCCAGCACCACGCATCAGGCCTGTTGTAACTTTTAATGTGTATGAGTTCATGTTTAAGTTTATTCTTTGAGCTGTATTTGTAAAGATATTTCTTTAGATTTATTTGCATATGTAATTGTATTGGAGTTGTGTTGAATTACGTTTTTTGACTGCAAGTCCCAGAATGTCTTGTGAGAGGAATGGTGATAACATGTTGCTATTAAGGTGTTAGGGGGTGATTGTGGCTGACTCTCAAACAACATCTTACCTGCATTGCTCTGTACCAAACCATTGTTGTTAAATGCGTAAGCAAGTATTCTTACTAAAGAAGTTTTCTTATCAAAACCGGCGTCGAGTCATTACTAAAGTTAGCAAAATCTAAAAAGGCCTACAGTGCGCCTCGCCTCTCCAGCACTGTCGTAGTCTCCCGCCTCTGTCTAGCGCTATCAGAGCCTTCCTCCTCTCCAGCGCTGCCGGAGTCTCCTGCCTGTTCAGCGCAGCCAGAGCCTTTCTCCTCTCTGCGCCACCGAGTCTCCCGCCTGTTCAGGACAGCTGTGAGCCTTCTTCCTCTACAGCGCTGCTGGAGTCTCCTGTCTGTTCAGCGCAGCCAGAGCTGTCAGCCTGCATGGAGCAGCCAGAGCTGCCAGCCTGCATGGAGCAGCCAGAGCTGCCAGCCTGCATGGAGCAGCCAGAGCTGCCAGCCTGCATGGAGCAGCCAGAGCTGTCAGTCTGCAGAGCTGCCAGTCTGCAGGCTGCCAGTCTGCAAGGTGCTGCCAGACTGCATGGAGCAGCCAGAGCTGCCAGTCTGCATGGAGCAGTCAGAGCTGTCAGTCTGCATGAAGCAGCCAGATCTGTCAGTCTGCATGGCTGCCAGTCTGCAAGGAGCTGCCAGTCTGCAAGGAGCTGCCAGTCTGCCCAGCGCCGCCAGTGCCCCCAGTCTGCTCAGCGCCGCCAGTGCTCCCAGTCTGCCCAGCGCCGCCAGTCTGCCCAGCGCCGCCAGTCTGCCCAGCGTCGCCAGTCTGTCAGGATCAGTTAGATCCACCAGTCAGCCAGGATCCACCAGTCTACCAGGATCCGCCTGAAGTGCCAGTCAGCCAGGATCCGCCAGAAGTGCCAGTTGGCCAGGATCTGCCAGTCGGCCAGGATCTGCCAGTCGGACAGGATCCGCCAGTCAGCCAGGATCCGCCAGTCTGCCAGTATCCGCCAGAACTTCCAGTTGGCCAGATCTGCCAGTCAGCCAGGATCCACCAGTCAGCCAGGATCCGCCAGTCAGCCAGGATCTGCCAGATCCGCTAGTCAGCCAGGATCCGCCAGTCAGCCAAGATCTGCCAGTCAGCCAGGATCTGCTGGAACCACCAGCCAGCCAGGATCTGGTAGATCCATCAACCTGCCCTGAGCTTCCTCTCACTCCTGAGCTTCCTCTCACTCCTGAGCTTCTCACGCCCGAGCTTCGTCTCACGCCCGAGCTTCGTCTCACGCCCAGAGCTTCGTCTCACGCCCCCGCTTTCTCTCACTCCCGAGCTTTCTCTCACTCCCGAGGCTTTCTCTCACTCCCGAGCTTTCTCTCACTCCCGAGCTTTCCCTCAGTCCCGAGCTGCCTCAGTCCCGATCTGCTCTTCAGTCCAGTGGGTTTCTGGGTGAGGACTACTAGGTATGGTCGGCGACGAGGGTGGACTATCCAGGGACGCGAGGAGGGGACTAAGACATTGACTGAGTGGGGTCCACGTCCCGCGCCGGAGCCGCCACCATGGACAGACGCCCACCCGGACCCTCGGAGGCAAGGTCAGTAGCCTATATTCTCGATTCTGGGGGGATTTGAGTTCTTTGATTGATGTTCTAAATTTTTTTGAATTCATCAATAATGGGATCTTTGCTATTCCCACAGGGTTTTGAAGCCAGAGGGGTTATTAATCAATGATTAAACAAATAAATAGGGTTAGTGGAGAAAAAAGACAGATAAACAACGGGCAGAGGGGCTAAATACAGCTAGGATATGGTTATGGGCCGAGGCCAGGAAGGGAGCTGAGAACAAAGGAAAGGAAGGGGAGGCGTCTTAAAATCTCACTGACAAAGACCCTGAATAGAAGCTGATCCTACTAAAATCAGTAAGGGAAGTCCACC
>NW_025759930.1:0-4088 GCF_021184085.1 Oncorhynchus gorbuscha | reverse complement strand
CGGCCATCTTACCATCTCTTACCATCTCTGCATGTCTGGCAGACATATCAGTGTGGATGACGGATCACCACCTCAAGCTGAACCTCGGCAAGACTTCATCATGTCCATTAGGTGATGTTTTTTTCACTATAGAATCATATTGCAAGTGCACGCGGTATTTGCAATGTGGTTCAATGGACAATTACCATATGAAATTTGACATGCTCAAAATCCTGCAGAAATGCAAAATTGACTGGCCAGATGAACTCGATGGCCTGACAGTGATAGTTGCTCCTTTCCATCGCCAAGAAGTTGACTTCATCATGTCCATTTTGTGATGTTTTTACACTATAGAATCATATTGCAAAATGCACGCACTTGCACACGCTTCAATGTGCATTTACCATATGAAATTTGACATGCTCAAAAAATGCTAAATTGACTGGTCTGATGAACACAGGATGGCCGAGCAGTGAGAGTCGTACCTTTCCATCACTCGTTGTGTTGATTTCATCATGTCCATTTGTTTATGTTTTCTCACTTTTGCAAAGTCACTGTGCATTTGCAATATGGTTCAATGGGCAGGTACCATCACGAATTTGTCATGCTATAAAAAAATCCTGCAGGAATGTGAAATTGACTGGCCCGATGAACTCGGGATGGCTGGGCAGTGATTCTGGTTCATCTCAATGGCTCGTTAGGTTGATTTCAGAATGTCACTTTTGGTGATGGTACTCACTGTTTAAACATATTGCAAAATGGACAAGAGTCACCAGCAAGTCACCGTCCATCAGTCAATTAGATATCATTCTGACACCAAACTGATACAAACTGACACTAAACCCACTTTTTTCCAACCTGTTTCGTAGCCAACTATCACATACTTCAGAGCTGGCCCAAAATTCACAACGCCTTGGTTCAAACCATAAAAAACATAAAACACGTAGTTACGTTCTAGCTGCGGGTCCATTTCTATGTTACTTGTAGGCCTCGGCGAGACGACCCCGAATCCCGAAGCTTCGCTCAATAGGTCCTTCGGTGCCCGAGTAAAACCCTAATTGGTGCTGAAAATCAATTTTTTTCAATGCCTTGCTATGGGGTCCTTGAATGAGCTATCGGACCGAAACGTTGGGGTCCGTCTCTATGGACCGAGCCGGTTTCAATGCACCTAGTCTTGTGTCTCTGAGACTTTTCTAAATGTCGCCATTTTCGTAATGGTCAAAATGAATTGAAGTCATTGCAAATGTACGAGGCTATTTCTCAGTCCGAGAACCTTCTAGAGCCACCTAACTCACCACGCACTATCGACCCGAGGTCTAGAACAGGTTTCTAAAGTTTCGGAACTCTAGGTCTGACGGTTCTTTTTTAGCTCGAACAAAGCTAACTATTGGATGCACTGTCTGTCTCTACAAACCCCAATACGTCCCTCCTTCCAAGTTGTGTGTCTGTGTGATTTAGTTTTCCCTTTGAAATTTTATGGGAAAATGACTGATTTACAGTTCATGGGGGCTGCCTAATCACACATATGAAGTTTTGGACAGATCTGACGTTTTTAACCCCTCGAAACAGCCCCTGAGACACCAATTAAGGCACTTTCCGGTTGGCACAGGAAGCTATAAGTCAAGACATATCCTCACTGGGGTATGCTTTACAGAATCCTGAGTTTAAGTCCTTACGTTAAGAATTGACTGATTTACACAGGGTTGAATGCACTATGTCTATCAAACTGCAGGCAGGTAATGGAAAAATACTTTTAGGGTGATTTTTAACCACTTCCGGTTGGTCCAGTAAGCTTAGAATCAACACAGGTAGACCTCATACTGGCCTGATGGACTGTTATCAAAGACAGGTTCATACGGCATTCATAACCCATATAGACTTCAGGTTGAATTTAGGGGTGCAGGCAATGTATTCCTATGGGAGAGAAGTCAATGCAAACTCTTTGAAGTAAACACCTTATTTTAACTATTAAGGGTTAATGCCACACGGTCAAGGTTAGGCTTGCACGGATCAGGAGGACCTTAGGAACGCACCTGAGGTCGAATTGTGCTTCTCACCCTAACGGTTCTTCTCACTGTCACCCAAAAGCAAATGACGTTGTGGGACAGGCTTAATTTTGGGCCTACTTTTCTAATGGTCGCATGCGCTCAGACCGAGCGAGCTACGGTCAAGCGGGATATCTCGTTGAACTCGCACGTCTAGAGATTATGTTTTTATGCCATTGCCTGCTCTCTGTGTCTTTGAGAACCGCACTTTTCACTCCATCCTTGCTGTGTGTGTGCGTGTGAGAGCTTTTCTTTGACATCTGTTGGGAGAAAATGACAGATTTACAGTTCATGAGGGTTACCTAGTCACACATATGAAGTTTTGAAAAGATCTGACCTTTTTAACCATTGGAAACTGCCACTGTGACATCATTAAAGGCACTTCTGGTTGGCACAGGAAGCTATAAGTAAACCCATGTCTTGATTGACATAGAAACTTACAGAATCCTGAGTTTTAAGTCTTTAAGTTAAGAATTGACTGATCTACAATCTACACAGGGTTGAATGTAGTCATTTTCACCTTTGAAGGTTATGTACATCAAAACACCTTTTGGGTCAATTTAACCACTTCCGGTTGCTTCAGGAAGCTTAGAATCGGCACAGGTAGACCTCATAGTGATCTGATGGACTGTCATAGAAGACAGGTTCATAAGGGCATTCATAACCCACATAGGCCTCAGGTTGAATTTAGAGGTGCAGGCAATATATTCCTATGGGGAGAGAAAACAATGCAAACTGTTTGAAGTAAACACCTTCTTGTAACTGTTAAGGGTTAATGCCACACGGTCAAGGTTAGGCTTGCACGATCGGGAGGACCTCAGGAACGTACCTGAGGTCGAATTGTGCTTCTCACCCTAACGGTTCTCTCACTGTCACCCAAAAGCAAATGACATTGAGGCCAGCCTTCCTTTTGCGCCTTCTTTTTTTTTCAAGTCGCTGCACTCAGAGCGAGCGAAGGGTCAAGCCCGGGCGTCTCCGTTGAACTCTGCACAGCCTGAGATTATGTTTATGCCATTGCCTGCTCTCTGTGTCTTTGGAGAACCCGCACTTTCACTCCATCCTTGCTGTGTGTGCGTGTGAGAGCTTTTCTTTGACATCTGTTGGGAGAAATGACTGATTTACAGTTCATGAGGGTTAACTAGTCACACATATGAAGTTTTTGAAAAAGATCTGACCTTTTTTTAACCCATGGAAACTGCCACTGTGACACCATTAAAGGCACTTCCGGTTTGCACAGGAAGCTATAAATAAACCCATATCATGATTGGGGTATGCCTTTACATAATCCTGAGTTTTAAGTCTTTACGTTAAGAACTGAGTTATTTACGGAGGGTTTAGTGAGTGTGTGTTATTTCAGAAAATCATAGAAAATCACAGAAATCTCGCAGAGAGCTCCGCAGCACACTTTTTAAAAAGATTCGTAAGAACACCCTGCAACTGATCTGTAAATCGCTGAAAAAAAAAAACACCTATCCGTGAACATCACCAAGGTGTCGTTGCATGATTTCTCTAAATGATCTATAGATAAAATGGCTGGTTCTTTTTTTATTGACACCGGAGGCTCCTTGACTTTGACGTGAAGTGGAAAAATAATTTCTCTATTTTCATTTTGGACCTTTAATGGCCATAACTCAAAAACCGTTTGAGGCCTGGACGCCATGTTGTTCGGGGCCAACTGCCCATTATGCCGCCCCTACGCTCACCGAGTTTCGGCTTCTAAATATTTTCAGTTTTCGAGATAAGGCCCCGTCGTGAATCGTGATGTTTTGTCCAATAGCAATATGATTGCTTATGCCCTCTTGTGGGAATTTCCGGGACAGCGGAAAAATGACCTAAATCTTATTATTTTTGTAAAACGGAAACCGAATGTCCGACAAAGTTCATTTGATGACTTCCTGGTAGGTCCGGCCCTGCCGCTCGGCCCGACGCCGTCCGCGAATTTTAGAAACGATTTCGGACGTCTAGTAAGGGACCGTACATTTGCAATATGGACTTTCTCACTAACCATACAGGTACTGCCGAAATCTTCCCTTAAGGTATGTAATACCTACGTGGCAAATGAGC
>NW_025759929.1:0-4088 GCF_021184085.1 Oncorhynchus gorbuscha | reverse complement strand
GTGTAGTGTAGTGTAGTGTAGTGTAGTGTAGTGTAGTGTAGTGTAGTGTAGTGTAGTGTAGTGTAGTGTAGTGTAGTGTGGTGTAGAGTAGAGTAGTGTAGAGTAGTGTAGAGTAGTGTAGAGTAGTGTAGTGTAGAGTAGTGTAGAGTAGTGTAGAGTAGTGTAGTGTAGTGTAGTGTAGTGTAGTGTAGTGTAGTGTAGTGTAGTGTAGTGTAGTGTAGTGTGGTGTAGTGTAGTATAATGGTGTGTAGTGTGGTGTAGTGTAGTGTAGTATAATGGTGTGTAGTGTAGTGTAGTGTAGTGTAGTGTAGTGTAGTGTAGTCTAGTGTAGTGTAGTGTAGTGTAGAGTAGAGTAGAGTAGTGTAGTGGTGTAGTGTAGTGTAGTGTAGTGTAGTGTAGTGTAGTGTAGTGTAGTGTGGTGTAGTGTGGTGTGGTGTGGTGTTGTGTAGTGTAGTGTAGTGTGGTGTGGTGTAGTGTAGTGTAGTGTAGTGTAGTGTAGTGTAGTGTAGTGTAGTGTAGTGTAGTGTAGTGTGGTGTGGTGTGGTGTGGTGTGGTGTGGTGTAGTGTAGTGTAGTGTAGTGTAGTGTAGTGTAGTGTAGTGTAGTGTAGTGTAGTGTAGCGTAGTGTAGTGTGGTGTAGTGTAGTGTAGTGTAGTATAATGGTGTGTAGTGTAGTGTAGTATAATGGTGTGTAGTGTAGTGTAGTGTAGAATGTGTGTGTGTGTGTTTGAGAAGCAGCTGGCTTGAGCGGGCATGCCCGTTCATCCTGGGTCATTGCATCTTGAGCTGTCCCCCTTCCCTCCTGCCTCACCCTCTTCTACTGCCCACCCCCCTTAGTCCTGGGCCTATGGGAGGAGTGGAAGGAGGGAGTGAGGGAAAGGATGTTTGACGTTAGGAGGGGAAAGGATGTTGGGGTCGACGTCAGCAGTGATGGCGCTGACGCTGATGTTATGATGGCGCCGACGTCAGCAGGATGGCGCGACGCCGTGCGAGATGTAAGCTGACGTCAGCAGGGAAGGATGTCGACGTACGAGCGGAATGATGTTGGCGTAGGACGTCGAAAGGATGATGGGGTTGGAGGAACGGATGTTGGGGCAGCAGATGATGTTGGGTGTAGGACGGCACGGATGGCTGGGCGCAGGAGCGATAGGCAGCCGATGTTGGGGTAGATGTGGCGACGGACGCTGGTGGTATGAGGGAAAGTGATGTTGGGGTAGGAGGGGGAAGGATGTTGGGGTAGGAGTGGGAAGGGATGTGGCGCCGACGGCAGCAGATGGCACGACGTCAGCAGATGCGGCGACATCATGGCGTGGCTGACGCCGGGCAGTGATGTTGGCGCCGGAGGCGACCGCGCGACAGCGGCGCCGACATCTGCGATGTGGCGCCGCTGACGCCGTTGCGATGGAAAGGATGTTGGGGTAGGAGGGGGAAAGGATGTTGGGGTAGGGGAGGGGGAAAGGATGTTATGGGGTAGGAGGGGAAGGATGTTGGGCTAGGAGGGGGAAAGGAGACAGGGAGTGGGATAAGAGAAGGGGACTGCACTGGGAAAAGGGGAAAAGGGTTTTCCAGTTTTCCAAACTGCTCTAGAGAGCAGATCCTGTTTGATTGAGAGGTGATTCCTCTCCTCTTCCAAATCAAATCAAAATCCATTTATTTTTGTCACATGCTTCGTAAACAACAGGTGTAGACGAACAGTGAAATGCTTACTAACGAACCCTTCCCAACAATGCAGAGAGAAATACTTAAATAATAGAAAAATATTAACATGAGGAATAAATACACAATGAGTAATGATAACTTGGCTATATACATGGGGTACCAGTACTGAGTAACGATAACTTGGCTATATACATGGGGTACCAGTACTGAGTAACGATAACTTGGCTATATACATGGGGTACCAGTACTGAGTAATGATAACTTGGCTATATACATGGGGTACCAGTACTGAGTAACGATAACTTGGCTATATACATGGGTACTAGTACTGAGTAATGATAACTTGGCTATATACATGGGGTACCAGTACTGAGTAATGATAACTTGGCTATATACATGGGGTACCAGTACTGAGTAACGATAACTTGGCTATATACATGGGGTACCAGTACTGAGTAACGATAACTTGGCTATATACATGGGGTACCAGTACTGAGTAACGATAACTTGGCTATATACATGGGGTACCAGTACTGAGTAACGATAACTTGGCTATATACATGGGGTACCAGTACTGAGTAACGATAACTTGGCTATATACATGGGGTACCAGTACTGAGTAACGATAACTTGGCTATATACATGGGGTACCAGTACTGAGTAACGATAACTTGGCTATATACATGGGGTACCAGTACTGAGTAACGATAACTTGGCTATATACATGGGGTACCAGTACTGAGTAACGATAACTTGGCTATATACATGGGGTACCAGTACTGAGTAACGATAACTTGGCTATATACATGGGGTACCAGTACTGAGTAACGATAACTTGGCTATATACATGGGGCACCCAGTAATTGAGTAACGATAACTTGGCTATATACAAAGACCAGTACTGAGCAACGATAACTCTGGCAGTGCTACATGGGGCACCAGTACTGAGTAATGATAACTTGGCTATATACATGGGGTACCAGTACTGAGTAACGATAACTTGGCTATATACATGGGGTACCAGTAATTGAGTAACGATAACTTGGCTATATACATGGGGTACCAGTACTGAGTAACGATAACTTGGCTATATACATGGGGTACCAGTACTGAGTAACGATAACTTGGCTATATACATGGGGTACCAGTACTGAGTAACGATAACTTGGCTATATACATGGGGTACCAGTACTGAGTAACGATAACTTGGCTATATATACATGGGGTACCAGTACTGAGTAACGATAACTTGGCTATATACATGGGGTACCAGTACTGAGTAACGATAACTTGGCTATACATGGGGCACCAGCACTGAGTAATCCATAATCCCGACATACATGGGGTACCAGTACTGAGTAATGATATCCTGGCTATATACATGGGGTACCAGTAATTGAGTAACGATAACCTGGCCATATACATGGGTACCAGTACTGAGTAACGATAACTTGGCTATATACATGGGGTACCAGTACTGAGTAACGATAACTTGGCTATATACATGGGTACTAGTACTGAGTAATGATAACTTGGCTATATACATGGGGTACCAGTACTGAGTAACGATAACTTGGCTATATACATGGGGTACCAGTACTGAGTAACGATAACTTGGCTATATACATGGGGTACCAGTACTGAGTAACGATAACTTGGCTATATACATGGGGTACCAGTACTGAGTAACGATAACTTGGCTATATACATGGGGTACCAGTACTGAGTAACGATAACTTGGCTATATACATGGGGTACCAGTACTGAGTAACGATAACTTGGCTATATACATGGGGTACCAGTACTGAGTAATGATAACTTGGCTATATACATGGGGTACCAGTACTGAGTAATGATAACTTGGCTATATACATGGGGTACCAGTACTGAGTAACGATAACTTGGCTATATACATGGGGTACCAGTACTGAGTAACGATAACTTGGCTATATACATGGGGTACCAGTACTGAGTAATGATAACTTGGCTATATACATGGGGTACCAGTACTGAGTAACGATAACTTGGCTATATACATGGGGTACCAGTACTGAGTAACGATAACTTGGCTATATACATGGGGTACCAGTACTGAGTAACGATAACTTGGCTATATACATGGGGTACCAGTACTGAGTAATGATAACTTGGCTATATACATGGGGTACCAGTACTGAGTAACGATAACTTGGCTATATACATGGGGTACCAGTACTGAGTAACGATAACTTGGCTATATACATGGGGTACCAGTACTGAGTAACGATAACTTGGCTATATACATGGGGTACCAGTACTGAGTAACGATAACTTGGCTATATACATGGGGTACCAGTACTGAGTAATGATAACTCTGGCTATATACATGGGGTACCAGTACTGAGTAACGATAACTTGGCTATATACATGGGGTACTAGTACTGAGTAATG
>NW_025759928.1:0-4089 GCF_021184085.1 Oncorhynchus gorbuscha | reverse complement strand
AGGCCAGAGCAGGAGTGTTGCTATTGGACAGCCAGGCCAGAGCAGGAGTGTTGCTATTGGACAGCCAGGCCAGAGCAGGAGTGTTGCTATTGGACAGACAGGCCAGAGCAGGAGTGATGCTATTGGACAGCCAGGCCAGAGCAGGAGTGTTGCTATTGGACAGCCAGGCCAGAGCAGGAGTGTTGCTATTGGACATCCAGGCCAGAGCAGGAGTGTTGCTATTGGACAGACAGGCCAGAGCAGGAGTGTTGCTATTGGACATCCAGGCCAGAGCAGGAGTGTTGCTATTGGACAGACAGGCCAGAGCAGGAGTGATGCTATTGGACAGCCAGGCCAGAGCAGGAGTGTTGCTATTGGACATCCAGGCCAGAGCAGGAGTGATGCTATTGGACATCCAGGCCAGAGCAGGAGTGTTGCTATTGGACAGACAGGCCAGAGCAGGAGTGTTGCTATTGGACATCCAGGCCAGAGCAGGAGTGTTGCTATTGGACATCCAGGCCAGAGCAGGAGTGTTGCTATTGGACAGACAGGCCAGAGCAGGAGTGTTGCTATTGGACAGACAGGTCAGAGCAGGAGTGTTGCTATTGGACAGACAGGCCAGAGCAGGAGTGTTGCTATTGGACAGACAGGCCAGAGCAGGAGTGTTGCTATTGGACATCCAGGCCAGAGCAGGAGTGTTGCTATTGGACATCCAGGCCAGAGCAGGAGTGTTGCTATTGGACAGCCAGGCCAGAGCAGGAGTGTTGCTATTGGACAGCCAGGCCAGAGCAGGAGTGTTGCTATTGGACAGCCAGGCCAGAGCAGGAGTGTTGCTATTGGACATCCAGGCCAGAGCAGGAGTGTTGCTATTGGACATCCAGGCCAGAGCAGGAGTGTTGCTATTGGACAGCCAGGCCAGAGCAGGAGTGTTGCTATTGGACAGCCAGGCCAGAGCAGGAGTGTTGCCATTGGACAGCCAGGCCAGAGCAGGAGTGATGCTATTGGACATCCAGGCCAGAGCAGGAGTGTTGCTATTGGACAGACAGGCCAGAGCAGGAGTGTTGCTATTGGACATCCAGGCCAGAGCAGGAGTGTTGCTATTGGACAGCCAGGCCAGAGCAGGAGTGTTGCTATTGGACAGACAGGCCAGAGCAGGAGTGTTGCTATTGGACAGCCAGGCCAGAGCAGGAGTGTTGCTATTGGACAGCCAGGCCAGAGCAGGAGTGTTGCTATTGGACAGACAGGCCAGAGCAGGAGTGTTGCTATTGGACATCCAGGCCAGAGCAGGAGTGTTGCTATTGGACATCCAGGCCAGAGCAGGAGTGTTGCTATTGGACAGCCAGGCCAGAGCAGGAGTGTTGCTATTGGACAGCCAGGCCAGAGCAGGAGTGTTGCTATTGGACAGCCAGGCCAGAGCAGGAGTGTTGCTATTGGACAGCCAGGCCAGAGCAGGAGTGTTGCTATTGGACAGCCAGGCCAGAGCAGGAGTGTTGCTATTGGACAGACAGGCCAGAGCAGGAGTGTTGCTATTGGACATCCAGGCCAGAGCAGGAGTGTTGCTATTGGACAGACAGGCCAGAGCAGGAGTGATGCTATTGGACAGCCAGGCCAGAGCAGGAGTGTTGCTATTGGACATCCAGGCCAGAGCAGGAGTGATGCTATTGGACATCCAGGCCAGAGCAGGAGTGTTGCTATTGGACAGACAGGCCAGAGCAGGAGTGTTGCTATTGGACATCCAGGCCAGAGCAGGAGTGTTGCTATTGGACATCCAGGCCAGAGCAGGAGTGTTGCTATTGGACAGACAGGCCAGAGCAGGAGTGTTGCTATTGGACATCCAGGCCAGAGCAGGAGTGTTGCTATTGGACAGACAGGCCAGAGCAGGAGTGTTGCTATTGGACAGACAGGCCAGAGCAGGAGTGTTGCTATTGGACATCCAGGCCAGAGCAGGAGTGTTGCTATTGGACATCCAGGCCAGAGCAGGAGTGTTGCTATTGGACAGCCAGGACAGAGCAGGAGTGTTGCTATTGGACAGCCAGGCCAGAGCAGGAGTGATGCTATTGGACAGCCAGGCCAGAGCAGGAGTGTTGCTATTGGACAGCCAGGCCAGAGCAGGAGTGTTGCTATTGGACAGCCAGGCCAGAGCAGGAGTGTTGCTATTGGACAGCCAGGCCAGAGCAGGAGTGTTGCTATTGGACAGCCAGGCCAGAGCAGGAGTGTTGCTATTGGACAGCCAGGCCAGAGCAGGAGTGTTGCTATTGGACAGCCAGGCCAGAGCAGGAGTGTTGCTATTGGACAGACAGGCCAGAGCAGGAGTGTTGCTATTGGACAGCCAGGCCAGAGCAGGAGTGTTGCTATTGGACAGCCAGGCCAGAGCAGGAGTGATGCTATTGGACATCCAGGCCAGAGCAGGAGTGTTGCTATTGGACAGCCAGGCCAGAGCAGGAGTGTTGCTATTGGACAGCCAGGCCAGAGCAGGAGTGTTGCTATTGGACAGACAGGCCAGAGCAGGAGTGTTGCTATTGGACAGCCAGGCCAGAGCAGGAGTGTTGCTATTGGACAGACAGGCCAGAGCAGGAGTGTTGCTATTGGACAGCCAGGCCAGAGCAGGAGTGTTGCTATTGGACAGACAGGCCAGAGCAGGAGTGTTGCTATTGGACAGCCAGGCCAGAGCAGGAGTGTTGCTATTGGACAGCCAGGCCAGAGCAGGAGTGTTGCTATTGGACAGACAGGCCAGAACAGGAGTGTTGCTATTGGACATCCAGGCCAGAGCAGGAGTGTTGCTATTGGACAGCCAGGCCAGAGCAGGAGTGTTGCTATTGGACAGCCAGGCCAGAGCAGGAGTGTTGCTATTGGACAGCCAGGCCAGAGCAGGAGTGTTGCTATTGGACAGCCAGGCCAGAGCAGGAGTGTTGCTATTGGACAGCCAGGCCAGAGCAGGAGTGTTGCTATTGGACAGCCAGGCCAGAGCAGGAGTGTTGCTATTGGACATCCAGGCCAGAGCAGGAGTGTTGCTATTGGACAGACAGGCCAGAGCAGGAGTGTTGCTATTGGACAGACAGGCCAGAGCAGGAGTGTTGCTATTGGACAGACAGGCCAGAGCAGGAGTGATGCTATTGGACAGCCAGGCCAGAGCAGGAGTGATGCTATTGGACATCCAGGCCAGAGCAGGAGTGTTGCTATTGGACAGCCAGGCCAGAGCAGGAGTGTTGCTATTGGACAGCCAGGCCAGAGCAGGAGTGTTGCTATTGGACAGACAGGCCAGAGCAGGAGTGTTGCTATTGGACAGACCAGGCCAGAGCAGGAGTGTTGCTATTGGACATCCAGGCCAGAGCAGGAGTGATGCTATTGGACAGCCAGGCCAGAGCAGGAGTGTTGCTATTGGACAGCCAGGCCAGAGCAGGAGTGTTGCTATTGGACAGCCAGGCCAGAGCAGGAGTGTTGCTATTGGACAGACAGGCCAGAGCAGAAGTGTTGCTATTGGACAGACAGGCCAGAGCAGGAGTGTTGCTATTGGACAGCCAGGCCAGAGCAGGAGTGTTGCTATTGGACATCCAGGCCAGAGCAGGAGTGTTGCTATTGGACAGCCAGGCCAGAGCAGGAGTGTTGCTATTGGACAGCTAGGCCAGAGCAGGAGTGATGCTATTGGACAGCCAGGCCAGAGCAGGAGTGTTGCTATTGGACAGCCAGGCCAGAGCAGGAGTGTTGCTATTGACATCCAGGCCAGAGCAGGAGTGATGCCATTGGACAGCCAGGCCAGAGCAGGAGTGTTGCTATTGGACAGCCAGGCCAGAGCAGGAGTGTTGCTATTGGACATCCAGGCCAGAGCAGGAGTGATGCTATTGGACATCCAGGCCAGAGCAGGAGTGTTGCTATTGGACAGCCAGGCCAGAGCAGGAGTGTTGCTATTGGACATCCAGGCCAGAGCAGGAGTGTTGCTATTGGACATCCAGGCCAGAGCAGGAGTGTTGCTATTGGACAGACAGGCCAGAGCAGGAGTGTTGCTATTGGACAGCCAGGCCAGAGCAGGAGTGTTGCTATTGGACAGACAGGCCAGAGCAGGAGTGTTGCTATTGGACAGACAGGCCAGAGCAGGAGTGTGCTATTGGACAT
>NW_025759927.1:0-4089 GCF_021184085.1 Oncorhynchus gorbuscha | reverse complement strand
CTATGGTAGAGTACAGGACACCATGGTAGAGTACAGGACACTATGGTAGAGCACAGTACACTATGGTAGAGTACAGGACACTATGGTAGAGTACAGTACACTATGGTAGAGTACAGTACACCATGGTAGATACAGGACACTATGGTAGAGTACAGTACACTATGGCAGAGTACAGGACACTATGGTAGAGCACAGTACACTATGGTAGAGTACAGGACACTATGGTAGAGTACAGGACACTATGGTAGAGTACAGTACACTATGGTAGAGTACAGGACACTATGGTAGAGTACAGGACACTATGGTAGAGTACAGGACACTATGGTAGAGTACAGTACACTATGGTAGAGTACAGTACACTATGGTAGAGTACAGTACACTATGGTAGAGTACAGGACACTATGGTAGAGATACAGTACACCTATGGTAGAGTACAGTACACTATGGTAGAGTACAGTACACTATGGTAGAGTACAGGACACTATGGTAGAGTACAGGACACTATGGTAGAGTACAGTACACTATGGTAGAGTACAGGACACTATGGTAGAGTACAGTACACTATGGTAGAGTACAGGACACTATGGTAGAGTACAGGACACTATGGTAGAGTACAGTACACTATGGTAGAGTACAGGACACTATGGTAGAGTACAGGACACTATGGTAGAGTACAGTACACTATGGTAGAGTACAGGACACTATGGTAGAGTACAGGACACTATGGTAGAGTACAGGACACTATGGTAGAGTACAGGACACTATGGTAGAGTACAGTACACTATGGTAGAGTACAGGACACTATGGTAGAGTACAGGACACTATGGTAGAGTACAGGACACTATGGTAGAGTACAGGACACTATGGTAGAGTACAGTACACTATGGTAGAGTACAGGACACTATGGTAGAGTACAGGACACTATGGTAGAGTACAGTACACTATGGTAGAGTACAGGACACTATGGTAGAGTACAGGACACTATGGTAGAGTACAGTACACTATGGTAGAGTACAGTACACTATGGTAGAGTACAGGACATATGGTAGAGTACAGTACACTATGGTAGAGTACAGGACACTATGGTAGAGTACAGTACACTATGGTAGAGTACAGGACACTATGGTAGAGTACAGGACACTATGGTAGAGTACAGTACACTATGGTAGAGTACAGTACACTATGGTAGAGTACAGGACACTATGGTAGAGTACAGGACACTATGGTAGAGTACAGTACACTATGGTAGAGTACAGGACACTATGGTAGAGTACAGGACACTATGGTAGAGTACAGGACACTATGGTAGAGTACAGGACACTATGGTAGAGTACAGTACACTATGGTAGAGTACAGGACACTATGGTAGAGTACAGGACACTATGGTAGAGTACAGGACACTATGGTAGAGTACAGGACACTATGGTAGAGTACAGGACACTATGGTAGAGTACAGGACACTATGGTAGAGTACAGTACACTATGGTAGAGTACAGGACACTATGGTAGAGTACAGTACACTATGGTAGAGTACAGGACACTATGGTAGAGTACAGTACACTATGGTAGAGTACAGGACACTATGGTAGAGTACAGTACACTATGGTAGAGTACAGGACACTATGGTAGAGTACAGTACACTATGGTAGAGTACAGGACACTATGGTAGAGTACAGGACACTATGGTAGAGTACAGTACACTATGGTAGAGTACAGGACACTATGGTAGAGTACAGTACACTATGGTAGAGTACAGGACACTATGGTAGATTACAGTACACTATGGTAGAGTACAGGACACTATGGTAGAGTACAGTACACTATGGTAGAGTACAGGACACTATGGTAGAGTACAGGACACTATGGTAGAGTACAGGACACTATGGTAGAGTACAGTACACTATGGTAGAGTACAGGACACTATGGTAGAGTACAGGACACTATGGTAGAGTACAGTACACTATGGTAGAGTACAGGACACTATGGTAGAGTACAGTACACTATGGTAGAGTACAGGACACTATGGTAGAGTACAGGACACTATGGTAGAGTACAGTACACTATGGTAGAGTACAGGACACTATGGTAGAGTACAGGACACTATGGTAGAGTACAGTACACTATGGTAGAGTACAGGACACTATGGTAGAGTACAGGACACTATGGTAGAGTACAGGACACTATGGTAGAGTACAGTACACTATGGTAGAGTACAGGACACTATGGTAGAGTACAGGACACTATGGTAGAGTACAGTACACTATGGTAGAGTACAGGACACTATGGTAGAGTACAGGACACTATGGTAGAGTACAGGACACTATGGTAGAGTACAGGACACTATGGTAGAGTACAGGACACTATGGTAGAGTACAGTACACTATGGTAGAGTACAGGACACTATGGTAGAGTACAGTACACTATGGTAGAGTACAGTACACTATGGTAGAGTACAGGACACTATGGTAGAGTACAGGACACTATGGTAGAGTACAGGACACTATGGTAGAGTACAGGACACTATGGTAGAGTACAGTACACTATGGTAGAGTACAGGACACTATGGTAGAGTACAGGACACTATGGTAGAGTACAGGACACTATGGTAGAGTACAGGACACTATGGTAGAGTACAGGACACTATGGTAGAGTACAGTACACTATGGTAGAGTACAGGACACTATGGTAGAGTACAGGACACTATGGTAGAGTACAGGACACTATGGTAGAGTACAGGACACTATGGTAGAGTACAGGACACTATGGTAGAGTACAGGACACTATGGTAGAGTACAGTACACTATGGTAGAGTACAGGACACTATGGTAGAGTACAGTACACTATGGTAGAGTACAGGACACTATGGTAGAGTACAGTACACTATGGTAGAGTACAGGACACTATGGTAGAGTACAGTACACTATGGTAGAGTACAGGACACTATGGTAGAGTACAGTACACTATGGTAGAGTACAGTACACTATGGTAGAGTACAGGACACTATGGTAGAGTACAGGACACTATGGTAGAGTACAGTACACTATGGTAGAGTACAGGACACTATGGTAGAGTACAGTACACTATGGTAGAGTACAGGACACTATGGTAGAGTACAGTACACTATGGTAGAGTACAGGACACTATGGTAGAGTACAGTACACTATGGTAGAGTACACGACACTATGGTAGAGTACAGGACACTATGGTAAGAGTACAGGACACTATGGTAGAGTACAGGACACTATGGTAGAGTACAGGACACTATGGTAGAGTACAGTACACTATGGTAGAGTACAGTACACTATGGTAGAGTACAGGACACTATGGTAGAGTACAGGACACTATGGTAGAGTACAGTACACTATGGTAGAGTACAGGACACTATGGTAGAGCACAGTACACTATGGTAGAGTACAGTACACTATGGTAGAGTACAGGACACTATGGTAGAGTACAGGACACTATGGCAGAGTACAGTACACCATGGTAGAGTACAGGACACTACTGGTAGAGTACAGGACACTACTGGTAGAGTACAGTACACTATGGTAGAGTACAGTACACTATGGTAGAGTACAGGACACTATGGTAGAGTACAGGACACTATGGTAGAGTACAGGACACTATGGTAGAGTACAGTACACTATGGTAGAGTACAGTACACTATGGTAGAGTACAGGACACTACAGGTAGAGTACAGTACACTAGTGGTGAGTACAGTACACTATGGTAGAGTGCAGGACACTATGGTAGAGTACAGGACACTATGGTAGAGTACAGGACACTATGGTAGAGTACAGGACACTATGGTAGAGTACAGTACACTATGGTAGAGTACAGGACACTAATGGTAGAGTACAGGACACTATGGTAGAGTACAGTGACACTATGGTAGAGTACAGGACACTATGGTAGAGTACAGGACACTATGGTAGAGTACAGTGTACACTATGGTAGAGTACAGGACACTATGGTAGAGTACAGGACACTATGGTAGAGTACAGGACACTATGGTAGAGTACAGGACACTATGGTAGAGTACAGTACACTATGGTAGAGTACAGGACACTATGGTAGAGTACAGTACAC
>NW_025759926.1:0-4089 GCF_021184085.1 Oncorhynchus gorbuscha | reverse complement strand
AAATCAAATCAAATCAAATCAAATTTATTTATATAGCCCTTCGTACATCAGCTGATATCTCAAAGTGCTGTACAGAAACCCAGCCTAAAACCCCAAACAGCAAACAATGCAGGTGTAAAAGCACGGTGGCTAGGAAAAACTCCCTAGAAAGGCCAAAACCTAGGGAAGAAACCTAGAGAGGAACCGGGCTATGTGGGGTGGCCAGTCCTCTTCTGGCTGTGCCGGGTAGAGATTATAACAGAACATGACCAAGATGTTCAAATGTTCATAAATGACCAGCATGGTCAAATAATAATAAGGCAGAACAGTTGAAACTGGAGCAGCAGCACAGTCAGGTGGACTGGGGACAGCAAGGAGCCATCATGTCAGGTAGTCCTGGGGCACGGTCCTAGGGCTCAGGTCCTCCGAGAGAGAGAAAGAAAGAGAGAATTAGAGAGAGCATATGTGGGGTGGCCAGTCCTCTTCTGGCTGTGCCGGGTGGAGATTATAACAGAACGTGGCCAAGATGTTCAAATGTTCATAAATGACCAGCATGGTTGAATAATAGTAACATGTGTCTGAAGTGTAAACATGTGTCTATAGTGTTAACATGTGTCTGAAGTGTTAACATGTGTCTGAAGTGTTAACATGTGTCTGAAGTGTTAACATGTGTCTGAAGTGTTAATGTGTCTGAAGAGTTAACATGTGTCTGAAGTGTTAACATGTGTCTGAAGTGTAAACCTGTGTCTATAGTGTTGACATGTGTCTGAAGTGTTGACATGTGTCTAAAGTGTTAACATGTGTCTGAAGTGTTGACATGTGTCTGAAGTGTTAATGTGTCTGAAGAGTTAACATGTGTCTGAAGTGTTAACATGTGTCTGAAGTGTTAACATGTGTCTGAAGTGTAAACATGTGTCTATAGTGTTAACATGTGTCTATAGTGTTAACATGTGTCTGAAGTGTTGACATGTGTCTGAAGTGTTAACATGTGTCTATAGAGTTAACATGTGTCTGAAGTGTTAATGTGTCTGAAGAGTTAACATGTGTCTGAAGTGTTAACATGTGTCTGAAGTGTTAACATATCTCTGAAGTGTTAATGTGTCTGAAGAGTTAACATGTGTCTGAAGTGTAAACATGTGTCTATAGTGTTAACATGTGTCTGAAGTGTTGACATGTGTCTGAAGTGTTAACATGTGTCTGAAGTGTTAACATGTGTCTGAAGTGTTAACATGTGTCTGAAGTGTTGACATGTGTCTGAAGTGTTAACATGTGTCTATAGTGTTAACATGTGTCTCTAACCCTGTTACGGGGGCTGAGTCACTGGCTTGCTGGGGCTCTCTCGTGCCGTCCCTGGGGGGGTGCGTCACCTGGGTGGGTTGATTCACTGTTGTGGTCGGCCTGTCTGGGTTTCCTCCCTCCCCCCCCCTCTTGGGTTGTACCGTGTCGGAGATCTTTGTGGGCTATACTCGGCCTTGTCTCAGGATGGTAAGTTGGTGGTTGAAGATTTCCCTCTAGTGGTGTGGGGGCTGTGCTTTGGCAAAGTGGGTGGGGTTATATCCTTCCTGTTTGGCCCTGTCCGGGGGTGTCCTCGGATGGGGCCACAGTGTCTCCTGACCCCTCCTGTCTCAGCCTCCAGTATTTATGCTGCAGTAGTTTATGTGTCGGGGGGCTAGGGTCAGTTTGTTTATCTGGAGTACTTCTCCTGTCCTATTCGGTGTCCTGTGTAAATCTAAGTGTGCGTTCTCTAATTCTCTCCTTCTCTCTTTCTTTCTCTCCTCGGAGGACCTGAGCCCTAGGACCATGCCCCAGGACTACCTGACATGATGACTCCTTGCTGTCCCCAGTCCACCTGGCCATGCTGCTGCTCCAGTTTCAACTGGCCTGGGCCCCTAGGACCATGTCCCAGGACTACCTGACATGAGGACTCCTTGCTGTCCCCAGTCCACCTGGCCATGCTCCTGCTCCAGTTTCAACTGTTCTGCCTTACTATTATTCAACCATGCTGGTCATTTATGAACATTTGAACATCTTGGCCACGTTCTGTTATAATCTCCACCCGGCACAGCCAGAAGAGGACTGGCCACCCCACATATGCTCTCTCTAATTCTCTTTCTTTCTCTCTCTCGGAGGACCTGAGCCCTAGGACCGTGCCCCAGGACTACCTGACATGATGGCTCCTTGCTGTCCCCAGTCCACCTGACTGTGCTGCTGCTCCAGTTTCAACTGTTCTGCCTTATTATTATTTGACCATGCTGGTCATTTATGAACATTTGAACATCTTGGTCATGTTCTGTTATAATCTCTACCCGGCATATCCAGAAGAGGACTGGCCACCCCACATAGCCCGGTTCCTCTCTAGGTTTCTTCCTAGGTTTTGGCCTTTCTAGGGAGTTTTTCCTAGCCACCGTGCTTTTACACCTGCATTGTTTGCTGTTTGGGGTTTTAGGCTGGGTTTCTGTACAGCACTTTGAGATATCAGCTGATGTACGAAGGGCTATATAAATAAATTTGATTTGATTTGAAGTGTTAACATGTGTCTATAGTGTTAACATGTGTCTATAGTGGTAACATGTGTCTGAATTGTTAACATGTGTCTGAAGTGTTAACATGTGTCTATAGTGTTAACATGTGTCTATAGTGTTAACATGTGTCTATAGTGTTAACATGTGTCTATAGTGTTAACATGTGTCTATAGTGTTAACATGTGTCTATAGTGTTAACATGTGTCTGAAGTGTTAACATGTCTGAAGTGTTAACATGTGTCTATAGTGTTAACATGTGTCTATAGTGGTAACATGTATCTGAATTGTTAACATGTCTGAAGTGTTAACATGTGTCTATAGTGTTAACATGTGTCTGAAGTGTTAACAAATCAAATCAAATCAAATCAAATCAAATTTTATTTGTCACATACACATGGTTAGCAGATGTTAATGCGAGTGTAGCGAAATGCTTGTGCTTCTAGTTCCGACAATGCAGTGATAACCAACAAGTAATCTAACTAACAATTCCAAAAAAACTACTGTCTTATACACAGTGTAAGGGATAAGGAACATGTACATAAGGATATATGAATGAGTGATGGTACAGAGCAGCATACAGTAGATGGTATCGAGTACAGTATATACATATGAGATGAGTGTGTAGACAAAGTAAAAAAAGTGGCATAGTTAAAGTGGCTAGTGATACATGTGTTTATAAGGATGCAGTCGATGTTGTAGAGTACAGTATATACATATGCATATGAGATGAATAATGTAGGGTAAGTAACATTATATAAGGTAGCATTGTTTAAAGTGGCTAGTGATATATTTACATCATTTCCATCAATTCCCATTATTAAAATGGCTGGAGTTGGGTCAGTGTCAATGACAGTGTGTTGGCAGCAGCCACTCAATGTTAGTGGTGGCTATTTAACAGTCTGATGGCCTTGAGATAGAAGCTGTTTTTCAGTCTCTCGGTCCCAGCTTTGATGCACCTGTACTGACCTCGCCTTCTGGATGATAGCGGGTGAACAGGCAGTGGTTCGGGTGGTTGATGTCCTTGATGATCTTTATGGCCTTCCTGTAACAACGGGTGGTGTAGGTGTCCTGGAGGGCAGGTAGTTTGCCCCCGGTGATGCGTTGTGCAGTCCTCACTACCCTCTGGAGAGCCTTACGGTTGAGGCGGAGCAGTTGCCGTACCAGGCGGTGATACAGCCCGCCAGGATGCTCTCGATTGTGCATCTGTAGAAGTTTGTGAGTGCTTTTGGTGACAAGCCGAATTTTTCAGCCTCCTGAGGTTGAATAGGCGCTGCTGCGCCTTCTTCACGACGCTGTCAGTGTGAGTGGACCAATTCAGTTTGTCTGTGATGTGTATGCCGAGGAACTTAAACTAGCTACCCTCTCCACTACTGTTCCATCGATGTGGATAGGGGGTGTTCCCTCTGCTGTTTCCTGGAAGTCCACAATCATCTCCTTAGTTTTGTTGACGTTGAGTGTGAGGTTATTTCCTGACACCACACTCCAAGGGCCTCACCTCCTCCCCAACAAGAGCCGTCTCGTCGTTGTTGGTAATCAAGCCTACCACTGTTGTGTCGTCCACTTAAACTTGATGATTGAGTTGGAGCGT
>NW_025759925.1:0-4089 GCF_021184085.1 Oncorhynchus gorbuscha | reverse complement strand
TTTACATTTAAGTCATTTAGCAGACGCTCTTATCCAGAGCGACTTACAAATTGGTGCATTCACCTTATGACATCCAGTGGAACAGCCACTTTACAATAGTGCATCTAAATATTTTAAGGGGGGAGGGGGTGAGAAGGATTACTTTATCCTATCCTAAGTATTCCTTAAAGAGGTGGGGTTTCAGGTGTCTCCGGAAGGTGGTGATTGACTCCGCTGTCCTGGCGTCGTGAGGGAGTTTGTTCCACCATTGGGGAGCCAGAGCAGCGAACAGTTTTGACTGGGCTGAGCGGGAACTGTACTTCCTCAGTGGTAGGGAGACGAGCAGGCCAGAGGTGGATGAACGCAGTGCCCTTATTTGGGTGTAGGGCCTGATCAGAGCCTGGAGGTACTGAGGTGCCGTTCCCCTCACAGCTCCGTAGGCAAGCACCATGGTCTTGTAGCGGATGCGAGCTTCAACTGGAAGCCAGTGGAGAGAGCGGAGGAGCGGGGTGACGTGAGAGAACTTGGGAAGGTTGAACACTAGACGGGCTGCGGCGTTCTGGATGAGTTGTAGGGGTTTAATGGCACAGGCAGGGAGCCCAGCCAACAGCGAGTTGCAGTAATCCAGACGGGAGATGACAAGTGCCTGGATTAGGACCTGCGCCGCTTCCTGTGTGAGGCAGGGTCGTACTCTGCGGATGTTGTAGAGCATGAACCTACAGGAACGTGCCACCGTCTTGATGTTAGTTGAGAACGACAGGGTGTTGTCCAGGATCACACCAAGGTTCTTAGCGCTCTGGGAGGAGGACACAATGGAGTTGTCAACCGTGATGGCGAGATCATGGAACGGGCAGTCCTTCCCCGGGAGGAAGAGCAGCTCCGTCTTGCCGAAGTTCAGCTTGAGGTGGTGATCCGTCATCCACACTGATATGTCTGCCAGACATGCAGAGATGCGATTCGCCACCTGGTCATCAGAAGGGGGAAAGGAGAAGATTAATTGTGTGTCGTCTGCATAGCAATGATAGGAGAGACCATGTGAGGTTATGACAGAGCCAAGTGACTTGGTGTATAGCGAGAATAGGAGAGGGCCTAGAACAGAGCCCTGGGGGACACCAGTGGTGAGAGCGCGTGGTGAGGAGACAGATTCTCGCCACGCCACCTGTAGGAGCGACCTGTCAGGTAGGAGCGCAATCCAAGCGTGGGCCGCGCCAGAGATGCCCAACTCGGAGAGGGTGGAGAGGAGGATCTGATGGTTCACAGTATCGAAGGCAGCCGATAGGTCTAGAAGGATGAGAGCAGAGGAGAGAGAGTTAGCTTTAGCGGTGCGGAGCGCCTCCGTGATACAGAGAAGAGCAGTCTCAGTTGAATGACTAGTCCTTGAAACCTGACTGATTTGGATCAAGCAGGTCATTCTGAGAGAGATAGCGGGAGAGCTGACCAAGGACGGCACGTTCAAGAGTTTTGGAGAGAAAAGAAAAGACATACTGGTCTGTAGTTGTTAACATCGGAGGGATCGAGTGTAGGTTTCAGAAGGGTGCAACTCGCTCTCTTGAAGACGGAAGGGACGTAGCCAGCGGTCAGGGATAAGTTGATGACGAGGTGAGGTAAGGGAGAAGGTCTCCGGAAATGGTCTGGAGAAGAGAGGGAGGGGATAGGGTCGAGCGGGCAGGTTGTTGGGGGCCGGCCGTCACAAGACGCGAGATTTCATCTGGAGAGAGGGGAGAAGAGGTCAGAGCACAGGGGTAGGGCAGTGTGAGCAGAACCAGCAGTGTCGTTTGACTTAGCAAACGAGGATCGGATGTCGTCGACCTTCTTTTCAAAATGGTTGACGAAGTCATCTGCAGAGAGGAGGAGGAGGGGGAGGGGAGGGAGGATTCAGGAGGGGAGGAGAAGGTGGCAAAGAGCTTCCCTGGGGTTAGAGGCAGATGCTTGAAATTTAGAGTGGTAGAAAGTGGTTTTAGCAGCAGAGACAGAGGAGGAAAATGTAGAGAGGAGGGAGCGAAAGGATGCCAGGTCCGCAGGGGCGAAGTTTCCTCATTTCCCGCTCGGCTGCCCGGAGCCCTGTTCTGTGAGCTCGCAATGAGTCGTCAAGCCATGGAGCTGGAGGGAGACCGAGCGGCCTGGAAGATAGGGGGACATAGAGTCAAGGATAAGAAAGGGAGGAGAGGGAGCGTTGAGGAGGCAGAATCAGGAGATAGGTTGAGAGGGTTTGACAGAGGGAAGAGATGATAGGATGGGAAGGGAGAGAGTAGCAGCGGGGAGAGAGCGAAGGTTGGGACGGCGCGATACCATCCGATAGGGGCAGTGTGGGAAGTGTTGGATGAGAGCGAGAGGGAAAGGATACAAGGTAGTGGTCGGAGACTTGGAGGGGAGTTGCAATGAGGTTAGTGAGAAGAACAGCATCTAGTAAAGATGAGGTCGAGCGTATTGCCTGCCTTGTGAGTAGGGGGAAGGTGAGAGGGTGAGGTCAAAAGAGGAGAGGAGTGGAAAGAAGGAGGCAGAGAGGAATGAGTCAAGGTAGACGTGGGGAGGTTAAAGTCGCCCAGAACTGTGAGAGGTGAGCCGTCCTCAGGAAAGGAGCTTATCAATGCATCAAGCTCATTGATGAACTCTCCGAGGGGACCGGGAGGGCGATAAATGATAAGGATGATAAGGATGCTTTACACCAAGTAATTTAGTCTCCTCAACTTGTTCAACAGCCACACCCTTTATTCTTAGATTCAGCTGAGGTCTAGAACACTAGGGAATGATTGAAAACAAATACAATGTTTATTACTGGCCACCCATTCCAAAACTGACTGCAACCCTTTCTTAAGGTTTCAGTTACTTCATTAGCTGTGGTTGCTGTGACACGTAAATGGTTGAATCATCAGCATACATGGATAATAAGCGATTTGTTTAATGCCAGTGGCAGGTCATTGGTAAAACTAGACTAGAGGTTCAAGAGAGCTGCCCTGCGGTACACCACACTTTACATGTTTGATGTTAGAGAAGCTTCCATTAAAGAAAACCCTCTGAGTTATATTAGATAGATAGCTCGGAATTCACAATATGGCAGAGGTTAAAAAGCCATAAAACAAAAATGTTCTCAACCTTAGGTTATGTTCAATTATATCAAAGGATGCACTGAAATTTAACAGTACAGCTCCACAACATTCTTATTATGCATTATTTAAACCAGTCATTAGTTATTGTCAGTGTAGTACATGCTGAGTTCCTTCTCCTATAGGCATGCTGAAATAGTTTTTAATGATTTACAGAGAAATAGCTTTGTATTTGGTCAAACACGCCAATGGCAACAACTAGTCTTCCTGGGGTCCGACATATAACAAAAAAATACATTATAAACAAAATACTTTACAATTTACATACAGTACATTAAAAACATCAACATGTAGTGTGTGTGTGTGTATGTGCAGCTATCAGTTACATGTCAGTACATACAGTACACACAACAAATACATCATAGGTGAGAGATGCGTTTTTGGCACCCCTGGTGCCATGTCTGTGGGGTAACTGTGTGTGACAGTGCTGTGTGGGAGGTTGACTATGCAAACCATTTGTAGAGGTCCTAGAGAGCTGCCCTGCACTACATCACACTTTACATGTTTGACATTAGAGAAGCTTCCACTAAAGAAAATCCTCTGAGTTCTGGAAGCAGAATGACTTTGGCTACCCTCCAGGCCTGAGGACAAATACTTTCCTCGAGACTCAGATATGACGATATAGAGTGGCTATAGAGTCAGCTACCATCCTCAGTAGCTTTACATCTAAGTTGTCAAATACCCAATTATTCATGGATAGCAAAACAAATCTACCTCACCCACACTAACTTAACACAATTCAAACTTACAATGCTGTTCTTTATTAGTTTTTATGCATGAATACGATGGAACACTTTGTTGTTAGCATGTTCTGTCTTAAGTTTGCTCACTTTGCCAATGAAGTAATCATTCAAACAATTGCCAACATCAAATGGTTTTTGTGATGAACAAGCCATCTGATTTGATCTTGGCTTCATAAAACAGTTCCTTCTTATTTTTCTTGGGTTTAGTCACGTAATTTCTCAATTTTCAGTAAGTCAGCCAGTCAGATATGCATTCAGGCTTA
>NW_025759924.1:0-4090 GCF_021184085.1 Oncorhynchus gorbuscha | reverse complement strand
AACACAGAACACAGAACACAGAACACAGAACATAATACAGAACACAGAACATAATACAGAACACAGAACATAATACAGAACACAGACACACAGAACATAATGCAGAACACAGAACACAGGAGCACAGACATAGCCCAGGACATCAATAGACAAGAACAGAACTCAAGGACAGAACACAGAACACAGAACTACAGAACACAGAACACAGACACAGGACATAATACAGAACACAGAACACAGAACACAGAAACATAATGCAGAACACAGAACACACAGAACACAGAACATAATACAGGACATCAATAGACAAAGAACAGCTCAAGGACAGAACTACATCACAAACTATCAGAACTGGAACACAGAACACAGAACATAATACAGGACACAGAACACAGAACACAGAACATAATACAGAACACAGAACACAGAACACAGAACATAATACAGGACATCAATAGACAAAACAGCTCACAAACTAAAGCATCACAAAACAAGGACAGAACACAGAACACAAACTAATCAAGAACACAGAACACAGAACATAATACAGAACACACAGAACACAGAACATAATACAGGACATCAATAGACACAGAACAGCTCAAGGACAGAACTACATAAAACTACAGAACACAGAACATAATACAGAACACAGAACACAGAACATAATACAGACACACAGAACACACAGAACACAGAACAGCAATACAGAAATACAGAACACAGGAACACTGGGACATCAAACACAGAACACAGAACACACAGAACATAACATGAGACATAAAGAAAGAACAGCTCAAGGACAGAACTACATCACAAACTATCAGAACACAGAACATAATACAGAACACAGAACACAGAACATAATACAGAACACAGAACACAGAACATAATACAGAACACAGAACACAGAACATAATACAGGACATCAATAGACAAGAACAGCTCAAGGACAGAACTACATCACAAACTATCAGAACACAGAACATAATACAGAACACAGAACACAGAACACATAACATAATACAGAACACAGAACACAGAACATAATACAGGACACAGAACACAGAACACAGAACATAATACAGAACACAGAACACAGAACATAATACAGGACATCAATAGACAAGAACAGCTCAAGGACAGAACTACATCACAAACCATCAGAACACAGAGACATAATACAGAACACAGAACACAGAACATAATACAGAACACAGAACTAGAACATAATACAGAACACAGAACACAGAACACAGAACATAATACAGGACATCAATAGACAAGAACAGCTCAAGGACAGAACTACATCACAAACTATCAGAACACAGAACATAATACAGAACACAGAACACAGAACATAATACAGAACACAGAACACAGAACATAATACAGAACACAGAACACAGAACACAGAACATAATACAGGACATCAATAGACAAGAACAGCTCAAGGACAGAACTACATACCGTTTTAAAGAGACATGTAACCTACATATCAAGCACACACAAACTATCTACCGTAGGTCCAACAGGGAGAGGCGTTGTGTCGTGAGGTTGCTTTATCTGTTTTCTGAGACCAGGTTTGCTGTTTATTTGAGCAATATTAGATGGAAGGAAGATCCATGCAATAAGGGCTCTATATAATACTGTACGTTTATCTTAATTGTTCTGGATTTGAGGACTTATGAAAGACCCCTGGTGGCTTGTCTGGTAGGAGTACATGTGTGTGTCAGAGCTGTGGAAGTTGACTATGCAAAACAATTTGGGATTTTTCAACATTAATGTTTCTTATAAAAATAAGTGATGCAGTCAGTCTGAGATAATGCCTTTTCCTTGGCCAGCCTGAGATACCCCTTTTTCATTGGCTGGTCAGTCTGACACGGCCTTTTCTATTGGCCAGTCTGAGATACGCCCCTTTCTATTGGCCAGACTGAGATACGCCCTTTTCTATTGGCCAGTCTGAGATACGCCCTTTTCTATTGGCCAGTCTGAGATACACCCTTTTCTATTGGCCAGACTGAGATACGCCCTTTTCTATTGGCCAGACTGAGATACGCCCTTTTCTATTGGCCAGTCTGAGATACTGCCTTTTTCTTTGCAACGCTGTCTAGAAGGCAGAGATTCAGACCTGAGACAGCATTGGAGTCTCTGTGTCTAGAAGGCAGAGATTCAGACCTGAGACAGCATTGGAGTCTCTGTGTCTAGACCTGAGACAGCATTGGAGTCTCTGTGTCTAAGGCAGAGATTCAGACCTGAGACAGCATTGGAGTCTCTGTGTCTAGAAGGCAGAGATTCAGACCTGAGACAGCATTGGAGTCTCTGTGTCTAGAAGGCAGAGATTCAGACCTGAGACAGCATTGGAGTCTCTGTGTCTAGAAGGCAGAGATTCAGACCTGAGACAGCATTGGAGTCTCTGTGTCTAGAAGGCAGAGATTCAGACCTGAGACAGCATTGGAGTCTCTGTGTCTAGAAGGCAGAGATTCAGACCTGAGACAGCATTGGAGTCTCTGTGTCTAGAAGGCAGAGATTCAGACCTGAGACAGCATTGGAGTCTCTGTGTCTAGAAGGCAGAGATTCAGACCTGGGACAGCATTGGAGTCTCTTCAGACCTGAGACAGCCTCTGTGAAGGCAGAGATTCAGACCTGGAATGGCATTGGAGTCTGTGTCTAGGGAAGCAGACATTGAGTCTCTGTGTCTAGAAGGCAGAGGATTCAGACCTGAGACAGCATTGGAGTCTCTGTGTCTAGAAGGCAGCAGATTCAGACCTGAGACAGCATTGGAGTCTCTGTGTCTAGAAGGCAGCAGAGATTCAGACCTGAGACAGCATTTAGTCTGTGTCTAGAAGGCAGAGATTCAGACCTGAGACAGCATTGGAGTCTCTGTGTCTAGAAGGCAGAGATTCAGACCTGAGATTGAGTCTGTGTCTAGAAGAGTCTCTGTGTCTACATTTAAGGCAGAGATTCAGACCTGAGACAGCATTGGGAGTCTCTGTGTCTAGAAGGCAGAGAGATTCAGACCTGAGACAGCATTGGAGTCTCTGTGTCTAGAAGGCAGAGATTCAGACCTGAGACAGCATTGGAGTCTCTGTGTCTAGAAGGCAGAGATTCAGACCTGAGACAGCATTGGAGGTCTCTGTGTCTAAAAGGCAGAGATCAGCCTGAGACAGCATTCAGACCTGAGACAGCATTGGAGTCTCTGTGTCTAGAAGGCAGAGATTCAGACCTGAGACAGCATTGGAGTCTCTGTGTCTAGAAGGCAGAGATTCAGACCTGAGACAGCATTGGAGTCTCTGTGTCTAGAAGGCAGAGATTCAGACCTGAGACAGCATTGGAGTCTCTGTGTCTAGAAGGCAGAATTCAGACCTGAGACAGCATTGGAGTCTCTGTGCTCTAGAGCAGAGATTCAGACCTGAGACAGCATTGGAGTCTCTGTGTCTAGAAGAGCAGAGATTCAGACCTGAGACAGCATTGGAGTCTCTGTGTCTAGAAGGCAGAGATTCAGACCTGAGACAGCATTGGAGTCTCTGTGTCTAGAAGGCAGAGATTCAGACCTGAGACAGCATTGGAGTCTCTGTGTCTAGAAGGCACACAGCAGAGATTCAGACCTGAGACAGCATTGGAGTCGTTCTGTCTAGAAGGCACACAGCAGAGATTCAGACCTGAGACCTTATTGGAGTCTCTCTGTCTAGAAGGCAGAGATTCAGACCTGAGACAGCATTGGAGTCTCTGTGTCTAGAAGGCAGAGATTCAGACCTGAGACAGCATTGGAGTCTCTGTGTCTAGAAGGCAGAGATTCAGACCTGAGACAGCATTGGAGTCTCTGTGTCTAGAAGGCAGAGATTCAGACCTGAGACAGCATTGGAGTCTCTGTGTCTAGAAGGCAGAGATTCAGACCTGAGACAGCATTGGAGTCTCTGTGTCTAGAAGGCAGAGATTCAGACCTGAGACAGCATTGGAGTCTCTGTGTCTAAAAGGCAGAGATTCAGACCTGAGACAGCATTGGAGTCTCTGTGTCTAGAAGGCAGATATTCAGACCTGAGACAGCATTGGAGTCTCTGTGTCTAGAAGGCAGAGATTCAGACCTGAG
>NW_025759923.1:0-4090 GCF_021184085.1 Oncorhynchus gorbuscha | reverse complement strand
TAGTGGAATACTGTGGTAATACCCTGTGACACCTAGTGGAATACTGTGGTAATACCCTGTAACAGCAGTGACACCTAGTGGAATACTGTGGTAATACCCTGTAACAGCAGTGACACCTAGTGGAAGACTGTGGTAATACCCTGTAACAGAACTGGAGAGACACACAGCAGCTCTGTGGTAATACCCTGTAACAGAACTGGAGACACACAGCAGCTCTGTGGTAATACCCTGTAACAGAACTGGAGAGACACACAGCAGCTCTGTGGTAATACCCTGGAACAGAACTGGAGAGACACACAGCAGCTCTGTGGTAATACCCTGTAACAGAACTGGAGACACACAGCAGCTCTGTGGTAATACCCTGTAACAGAACTGGAGAGACACACAGCAGCTCTGTGGTAATACCCCTGGAACAGAACTGGAGAGACACACAGCAGCTCTGTGGTAATACCCTGGAACAGAACTGGAGAGACACACAGCAGCTCTGTGGTAATACCCTGGAACAGAACTGGAGAGACACACAGCAGCTCTGTGGTAATACCCTGGAACAGAACTGGAGAGACACACAGCAGCTCTGTGGTAATACCCTGTAACAGAACTTGAGAGACACACAGCAGCTCTGTGGTAATACCCTGTAACAGAACTGGAGAGGACACACAGCGGCTCTGTGGTAATACCCTGTAACAGAACTGGAGAGACACACAGCAGCTCTGTGGTAAGAGAGACACACATACACTGAGTTTACTAAACATTAGGAACACCTTCCTAATATTGAGTTGCACCCCTTTTCCCTTCAGAACAGCCTCACTCCTTCTGGGCGCTGGACTCTACAAGGTGTCGAAGTGCTCCACAGGGATGCTGGGCCCATGTTGACTCCAAAGTGCTCCACGGGATGCTGGCCCATGTTGACTCTACAAGGTGTCGGAAGCTGCTCCACGGGGATGCTGGCCCATGTTGACTCTATAAGGTGTCGTAAGTGCTCCACAGGATGCTGGCCCATGTTGACTCTACAAGTAAGTGCTCCACGGGATGCTGGCCCATGTTGACTCTACAAGGTGTCGTAAGCTGCTCCACAGCGATGCTGTCCCATGTTGACTCCAAAGTGTTCCACGGGATGCTGGCCCATGTTGACTCTACAAGGTGTCGTAAGCATTCCACGGGGATGCTGGCCCATGTTGACTCCAAAGCGGTCCACGGGGATGCTGGACCATGTTGACTCCAAAGTGCGTTCCACGGGGATGCTGGTCCATGTTGACTCTACAAGGTGTCGTAAGCGTTCCACGGGGATGCTGGCCCATGTTGCCTCCAAAGCGTTCCACGGGGATGCTGGTCCATGTTGACTCCAAAGCTGCTCCACGGGATGCTGGTCCATGTTGACTCTACAAGGTGTCGTAAGCGTTCCACAGGGATGCTGGCCCATGTTGCCTCCAAAGCGTTCCACGGGGATGCTGGTCCATGTTGACTCCAAAGCATGCTCCACGGGGATGCTGGCCCATGTTGACTCTACAAGGTGTCGTAAGCGTTCCACAGGGGTGCTGGTCCATGTTGACTCTACAAGGTGTCGTAAGCGTTCCACGGGATGCTGGTCCATGTTGACTCTACAAGGTGTCGTAAGCGTTCCACAGGGATGCTGGCCCATGTTGACTCCAAAGCGTGTCCACGGGGATGCTGGCCCATGTTGACTCCAAAGCGTTCCACGGGATGCTGGCCCATGTTGACTCTACAAGGTGTCGTAAGCGTTCCACGGGATGCTGGCCCATGTTGCCTCCAAAGCGTTCCACGGGGATGCTGGTCCATGTTGACTCTACAAGGTGTCGTAAGCGTTCCACAGGGATGCTGGCCCATGTTGCCTCCAAAGCGTCTCCACGGGGATGCTGGCCCATGTTGACTCTACAAGGTGTCGTAAGCGTTCCACGGGGATGCTGGCCCATGTTGACCTCCAAAGTGCGTTCCACGGGGATGCTGGTCCATGTTGACTCTACAAGGTGTCGTAAGCCGTTCCACGGGGATGCTGGCCCATGTTGACTCCAAAGTGTTCCACGGGATGCTGGCCCATGTTGACTCTACAAGGTGTCGTAAGCGCTCCACGGGGATGCTGGCCCATGTTGACTCCAAAGTCGTTCCACGGGATGCTGGTCCATGTTGACTCTACAAGGTGTCGTAAGCTGCTCCACAGGGATGCTGGCCCATGTTGACTCCAAAGTCGTTCCACGGGATGCTGGCCCATGTTGACTCTACAAGGTGTCGTAAGCATTCCACGGGGATGCTGGCCCATGTTGACTCCAAAGCGTGCTCCACAGGGATGCTGGACCATGTTGACTCCAAAGCGGTCCACGGGGATGCTGGACCATGTTGACTCCAAAGCGTTCCACGGGGATGCTGGTCCATGTTGACTCTACAAGGTGTCGTAAGCTGCCCACGGGATGCTGGCCCATGTTGCCTCCAAAGCGTTCCACGGGGATGCTGGTCCATGTTGACTCCAAAGCGCTCCACGGGGATGCTGGTCCATGTTGACTCTACAAGGTGTCGTAAGCGTTCCACGGGATGCTGGCCCATGTTGCCTCCAAAGCGCTTCCACGGGGATGCTGGTCCATGTTGACTCCAAAGCGTGCTCCACGGGATGCTGGCCCATGTTGACTCTACAAGGTGTCGTGGCTGCCCACGGGGATGCTGGTCCATGTTGACTCTACAAGGTGTCGTAAGCTGCTCCACAGGGATGCTGGTCCATGTTGACTCTACAAGGTGTCGTAAGCGTTCCACAGGGATGCTGGCCCATGTTGACTCCAAAGCGTCTCCACGGGGATGCTGGCCCATGTTGACTCCAAAGCGTTCTCCACGGGGATGCTGGCCCATGTTGACTCTACAAGGTGTCGTAAGCGTCCCACCGGGATGCTGGCCCATGTTGCCTCCAAAGCGTTCCACGGGGATGCTGGTCCATGTTGACTCTACACAGTGTCGTAAGCGTTCCACGGGGATGCTGGCCCATGTTGACTCTACAAGGTGTCGTAAGCGTTCCACAGGGATGCTGGCCCATGTTGACTCCAAAGTGTTCCACGGGGATGCTGGCCCATGTTGACTCTACAAGGTGTCGTAAGCGCTCCACGGGGATGCTGGCCCATGTTGACTCCAAAGACGCTCCACGGGATGCTGGTCCATGTTGACTCTACAAGGTGTCGTAAGCTGCTCCACAGGGATGCTGGCCCATGTTGACTCCAAGTGTTCCACGGGATGCTGGCCCATGTTGACTCTACAAGGTGTCGTAAGCATTCCACGGGGATGCTGGCCCATGTTGACTCCAAAGCGTTCCACAGGGATGCTGGACCATGTTGACTACAAAGCGTTCCCACGGGATGCTGGTCCATGTTGACTCTACAAGGTGTCGTAAGCGTTCCACGGGGATGCTGGCCCATGTTGCCTCCAAAGCTGCTCCACGGGGATGCTGGTCCATGTTGACTCCAAAGCGTTCCACGGGGATGCTGGCCCATGTTGACTCTACAAGGTGTCGTAAGCGTTCCACGGGATGCTGGCCCATGTTGCCTCCAAAGCGCTCCACGGGGATGCTGGTCCATGTTGACTCCAAAGCGTCTCCACGGGGATGCTGGCCCATGTTGACTCTACAAGGTGTCGTAAGCTGCCCACGGGGATGCTGGTCCATGTTGACTCTACAAGGTGTCGTAAGCGTTCCACGTGGATGCTGGTCCATGTTGACTCTACAAGGTGTCGTAAGCGTTCCACAGGGATGCTGGCCCATGTTGACTCCAAAGCGCTCCACGGGGATGCTGGCCCATGTTGACTCCAAAGCGTGTCCACAGGGATGCTGGCCCATGTTGACTCCAAAGCTGCTCCACGGGGATGCTGGCCCATGTTGACTCTACAAGGTGTCGTAAGATGCTCCACGGGGATGCTGGCCCATGTTGCCTCCAAAGCGTTCCACGGGGATGCTGGTCCATGTTGACTCTACCAAGGTGTCGTAAGCGTTCCACGGGGATGCTGGCCCATGTTGCCTCCAAAGCATTCCACGGGATGCTGGTCCATGTTGACTCTACAAGGTGTCGTAAGTGTTCCACGGGGATGCTGGCCCATGTTGCCT
>NW_025759922.1:0-4091 GCF_021184085.1 Oncorhynchus gorbuscha | reverse complement strand
GTTTTGTTGCCAACCTATTTTGCTACCTGACAACTTTACGGGTTTCACTTTTTAATTACCGTTCATATATTTATTTTTCCTCGACTTTTCCTCCGGACGCTTTATCTGGACACGATTCGTCAGGACCTCCAACAGCCGAAGCTAAGTAGTAACATTAACATGATGCCTTCTAATTGCAGCCGCTGTGCTCGCCTTACGGCGAGGATAGCTATGCTGCAAGCCAGCTTCAGAGCCTTGTCGTTAGGCAAGGTAATTTCAGTGTAGGAAAGGATGAAACAGCGTCTGTGCCACAGTAAGTACAGATAGTAGTATAAATCCCCTGGCACAGTCCCGCAGCGGACAATCACGGTTTCTGGAAGGAAATGCTGCTTAAGGCAGCTCCAGCGTGTCGCTCATTCAGCAGACAGAAACTCAGCCGTTCTCCCCATTAAGAATTTAGTGTCAGAGGCGAGTCTTCTCTGGTCTCTACTCCTCCCGTTACGAGGTCTGAGACGCCGAAGCTTCCCACCATTAGCTCTGACAAATTGAAAACTCTAGTCATTGGCGACTCCATTACCTGCAGTATTAGACTTAAAGCGAATCATCCAGCGATCATACACTGTTTACCCAGGGCAGGGCTACCGACGTTAAGGCTAATCTGAAGATGGTGCTGGCTAAAGCTAAAACTGGCGAGTGTAGAGAGTATAGAGATATTGTTATCCACGTCGGCACCAACGATGTTAGGATGAAACAGTCAGAGATCACCAAGCGCAACATAGCTTCTGCGTGCATATCAGCTAGAAAGATGTGTCGGCATCGAGTAATTGTCTCTGGCCCCCTCCCAGTTAGGGGAGTGATGAGCTCTACAGCAGAGTCTCACAACTCAATCGCTGGTTGAAAACTGTTTTCTGCCCCTCCCAAAAGATAGAATTTGTAGATAATTGGCCCTCTTTCTGGGACTCGCCCACAAACAGGACCAAGCCCTGACCTGCTGAGGAGTGACGGACTCCATCCTAGCTGGAGGGGTGCTCTCATCTTATCTGCCAACATAGACAGGGCTCTAACTCCTCTAGCTCCACAATGAAATAGGTGCAGGCCAGGCAGCAGGCTATTAGCCAGCCTGCCAGCATAGTGGAGTCTGCCACTAGCATAGTTAGTGTAGTCAGCTCAGCTATCACCATTGAGACCGTGTCTGTGCCTCGACCTGGGTTGGGCAAAACTAAACATGGCGGTGTTCGCCTTAGCAATCTCACTAGGATAAAGACCACCTCCATTCCTGTCATTACTGAAAGAGATCATGATACCTCACATCTCAAAATAGGGGCTACTTAATGTTAGATCCCTTACTTCAAAGGCAATTATAGTCAATGAACTAATCACTGATCATAATCTTGATGTGATTGGCCTGACTGAAACATGGCTTAAGCCTGATGAATTTACTGTGTTAAATGAGGCCTCACCTCCTGGCTACACTAGTGACCATATCCCCGTGCATCCCGCAAAGGCGGAGGTGTTGCTAACATTTACGATAGCAAATTTCAATTTACAAAAAAAATGACGTTTTCGTCTTTGAGCTTCTAGTCATGAAATCTATGCAGCCTACTCAATCACTTTTTATAGCTACTGTTTACAGGCCTCCTGGGCCATATACAGCGTTTCTCACTGAGTTCCCTGAATTCCTATCAGACCTTGTAGTCATTGCAGATAATATTCTAATCTTTGGTGACTTTAATATTCCATGGAAAAGTCCACAGACCCACTCAAAAGGCTTTTGGAGCCATCATCGACTCAGTGGGTTTTGTCCAACATGTCTCTGGACCCACTCACTCTCACAGTCATACGCTGGACCTAGTTTTGTCCCATGGAATAAATGTTGTGGATCTTAATGTTTTCCTCATAATCCTGGACTATCAGACCACCATTTTATTACGTTTGCAATTGCAACAAATAATCTGCTCAGACCCCAACCAAGGAACATCAAAAGTCGTGCTATAAATTCACAGACAACACAAAGATTCCTTGATGCCCTTCCAGACTCCCTCTGCCTACCCAAGGACGCCAGAGGACAAAATCCGTTAACCACCTAACTGAGGATCTCAATTTAACCTTGCGCAATACCCTAGATGCAGTTGCACCCCTAAAAACTAAAAAAATGTCTCATAAGAAACTAGCTCCATGGTACACAGAAAATACCCGAGCTCTGAAGCAAGCTTCAGAAAATTGGAACGGAAATGGCGCCACACCAAACTGGAAGTCTTCCGACTAGCTTGGAAGGATGGTACCGTGCAGTACCGAAGAGCCCTTACTGCTGCTCGATCGTCCTATTTTTCTAACTTAATTGAGGAAAATAAGAACAATCCGAAATTCCTTTTTGATACTGTGGCAAAGCTAACTAAAAGCAGCATTCCCCAAGAGAGATGACTTGCACTTTAGCAGTGATAAATTCATGAACTTCTTTGAGGAAAAGATTATGATTATTAGAAAGCAAATTACGGACTCCTCTTTAAACCTGCGTATTCCTCCAAACCTCAGTTGTCCTGAGTCTGCACAACTCTGCCAGGACCTAGGATCAAGAGAGACGCTCAAGTGTTTTAGTACTATATCTCTTGACACAATGATGAAAATAATCATGGCCTCTAAACCTTCAAGCTGTATACTGGACCCTATTCCAACTAAACTACTGAAAGAGCTGCTTCCTGTGCTTGGCCCTCCTATGTTGAACATAATAAACGGCTCTCTATCCACTGGATGTGTACCAAACTCACTAAAAGTGGCAGTAATAAAGCCTCTCTTGAAAAAGCCAAACCTTGACCCAGAAAATATAAAAACTATCGGCCTATATCGAATCTTCCATTCCTCTCAAAGATTTTAGAGAAGGCTGTTGCGCAGCAACTCACTGCCTTCCTGAAGACAAACAATGTATACGAAATGCTTCAGTCTGGTTTTAGACCCCATCATAGCACTGAGACGGCACTTGTGAAGGTGGTAAATGACATTTTGATGGCATCGGACCGAGGCTCTGCATCTGTCCTCGTGCTCCTAGACCTTAGTGCTGCTTTTGATACCATCGATCACCACATTCTTTTGGAGAGATTGGAAACCCAAATTGGTCTACACGGACATGTTCTGGCCTGGTTTAGGTCTTATCTGTCGGAAAGATATCAGTTTGTCTCTGTGAATGGTTTGTCCTCTGACAAATCAACTGTACATTTCGGTGTTCCTCAAGGTTCTGTTTTAGGACCACTATTGTTTTCACTATATATTTTACCTCTTGGGGATGTTATTCGAAAACATAATGTAAACTTTCACTGCTATGCGGATGACACACAGCTGTACATTTCAATGAAACATGGTGAAGCACCAAAATTGCCCTCGCTAGAAGCATGTGTTTCAGACATAAGGAAGTGGATGGCTGCAAACTTTCTACTATTAAACTCGGACAAAACAGAGATGCTTGTTCTAGGTCCCAAGAAACAAAGAGATCTTCTGTTGAATCTGACAATTAATCTTAATGGTTGTACAGTCGTCTCAAATAAAACTGTGAAGGACCTCGGCGTTACTCTGGACCCTGATCTCTCTTTTGAAGAACATATCAAGACCATTTCGAGGACAGCTTTTTTCCATCTACGTAACATTGCAAAAATCAGAAACTTTCTGTCCAAAAATGATGCAGAAAAATTAATCCATGCTTTTGTCACTTCTAGGTTAGACTACTGCAATGCTCTATTTTCCGGCTACCCGGATAAAGCACTAAATAAACTTCAGTTAGTGCTAAATACGGCTGCTAGAATCCTGACTAGAACCAAAAAATTTGATCATATTACTCCAGTGCTAGCCTCTCTACACTGGCTTCCTGTCAAAGCAAGGGCTGATTTCAAGGTTTACTGCTAACCTACAAAGCATTACATGGGCTTGCTCCTACCTACCTCTCTGATTTGGTCCTGCCGTACATACCTATACGTACGCTACGGTCACAAGACGCAGGCCTCTAATTGTCCCTAGAATTTCTAAGCAAACAGCTGGAGGCAGGGCTTTCTCCTATAGAGCTCCATTTTTATGGAACGGTCTGCCTACCCATGTCAGAGACGCAAAACTCGGTCTCAACCTTTAAG
>NW_025759921.1:0-4091 GCF_021184085.1 Oncorhynchus gorbuscha | reverse complement strand
ACCAGAACTTGCTTCAGTAGTTGAACTAAAGACAAACGAGCCACATACCGTACTGTAGGCAAAAAGCAGTCACAAGTGCATAATAAAAAATAAAAAAAGCGTATCAATTGAATAGAGCTATAAATAGTGCCTTAAGTGCATATTAGCATTGGAATGAGACACTCATGGCTCATCCATCCATTAATCTATTAATTCACACAAACACATTAGCCGGAAGGCTGTGCTTCCCCCTGTCGCTTCTACATACACGAGCAGATACATATCCACTATTGTTCAGTGGAAAAAGACATACTCGCAACAGTCTAACTGCAGGGGATTCTGTTCCTGGCAGCTGATACACCATGGTCTGTAGCAATTCCAATGCTGGGGCACAGTGGGAAAGTGGATATCAAACACATAATAGGACTTGATGCACACATCCAGTGCCCCAAGCAGTGTCCGGGGTTCATAGGTTAATTTACACAACACTAACCACGTTTCCAGCCAACCATTTTATGCGGATGAAATACCTGACATGAAAAAAAAAATCACGACTAGGCTGATGGAAACATGAAATGCTGGTGAAATTTCATAAATGTCGATAGACAATTTGTTCGTTCAATATTGTTGGATCTTTTAGTGTTGTGGAAATGAATTAAGCGAGAAAGGGTGGCGGAAACTCCAAATATTGATATACAGTAATAACCATCATATCGAAGTAAACTTGGAGTCACATGATGGATGATATTTTGTGTGGTCCTCCCACTACAACTCGGGAAAAGCATGCAGTTTTAGGCTACAGATTAAATAAATTATTATGAACAGGGTGGTGAAAGTGCAAATCAAGTCAAAGTTTGTCACAGGCTAACCAATAGTGCAAAAAGGGTATTAGGTGAACAATAGGTAGGTAAAGAAATAAAACACCAGTAAAAAAAAGGCAGGCTATATACAGTAGCAAGGCAATAAAAGTAGCGAAACTACATACAGACACCAGTTAGTCAGGCTGATTGGGGTAGGATGTACATGTAGATATGGTTAACGTGACTATGCATATATGATGAACAGAGAGTAGCAGTAGCAGTAGCATTAAAGAGGGGTAGGCAGGTGGTGGGTGGGACACAATGCAGATAGCCCGGTTAGCCAATGTGCGGGAGCACTGGTTGGTCGGCCCAATTGAGGTAGTATGTAGATGAATGTATAGTTAAAGTGACTATGCATATATGATAAACAAAGAGTAGCAGCAGCGTAAAAGAGGGGTTGGGGGGATGCAAATAGTCCGCGTAGCCATTTGATTACCTGTTCAGGAGTCTTATGGCTTGGGGTAAAAACTGTTGAGAAGCCTTTTTGTCCTAGACTTGGCACTCCGGTACCGCTTGCCATGCGGTAGTAGAGAGAACAGTCTATGACTGGGGTGGCTGGGGTCTTTGACAATTTTAAGGGCCTTCATCTGACACTGCCTGGTGTAGAAGTCCTGGATGGCAGGCAGCTTAGCGCCAGTGATGTACTGGGCCGTACGCACTACTTTCTGGCTGAGCAATTGCCATACTAGGCAGTGATGCAACCATGCTCTCGATGTTGCAGCTGTAGAACCTTGAGGATCTCAGGACCCATGTCAAATCTTTAGTTTCCTGAGGGGAAATAGGCTCTGTCGTGCCCTCTTCGACTTTCTTGGTGTGTTTGGACCATTCTAGTTTGTTGTTGATGTGGACACCAAGGAAGTTAACTCTAACCTGCTCCACTACAGCCCCTTCGATGAGAATTGGGGCGTGCTCGGTCCTCCTTTTCCTGTAGTCCACAAATATCTTTGAGGGATAGGTTGTTATTCTGGCACCACCTGGCCAGGTCTCTGACCTCCTCCTTAGAGGCTGCCTCATCGTTGATCAGGTCTACCACTATTGTGTTGTCTGCAAATTGAATGTGACAAGGTGATGAGCTTGATGCTCCTTTCCAATAAATATTGAGGGTCTAATTCTGGTGACATGATGATTGATGCTTGGCTGCCGTTTGACAAATACAAATATCACTCATCCACAATAATCTCATAATGTAGATAACCTACCCCCACTGACGTATTTGGCAATTTATCAATTAATTGGGACGATATTGTCCACTTTCTTTTATAAGAGACGTATGGGACTAGAAATGTTGATATGTGACAAAACAGATAATTCATCTGAAGGTTATGTGCATAATAACTTTTTTTTATAACAAGCACCTTTTTTTTAAACAAATCCTTAATTTGTTCCATTGTTCTTACCCAAACTGGGTTCAGCACCTGTTAAACTGTGTAATATCCCTCAAAAAAACTGAATGACGATTCGCAAGGGATAAGTATTATCACCTGGGAGTTTGCCGAAAAACTGTAGGTTTTTAGGGCTGGGATAATAAACGTCCTGCTAAGTAAAAATTACTGATGGCAAATTCGGACGGGACTAAAGTTATGGTGATTATGTGGTGATTTGCGCTTGTGTTCATAATTACATTACCTGAGCTCCCCCATTAAAACTTATCATGTCCGAATAGGGCTTAAGCCTCTATAATGCAGAGAAAACTACAGTACAACATTAACAATGTCTATTTCTGATCAATTTGATGTTATTGTAATAGACAAATTTGCTTTTTCAAAAACAAGGACCCCAAACTTTTGAACGGAAGTGTATATAAAAATTTAAAAAACGCTGAAATTATTAACATAAGTTAATTAACATAAGTATTCAGACGCTTTACTCAGTACTTTATTGAAGCACCTTTGGCAGAAATTACAGCCTCGAGTCTTCTTGGGTATGATGCTACAAGTTTGGCACCTGTATTTGGGGAGTTTCTCCCATTCCTCTTTGCTGATCCTCTCAAGCTCTGTCAGGTTCATGGGGATCGTCGCTGCACAGCTATTTTCAGGGCTCTCCAGAGATGTTCGATCGGGTTCAAGTCCAGGCTCTGGCTAGGCCACTCAAGGACATTTAGAGACTTGTCCCAAAGCCACTCCTGCATTGTCTTGGCGGTGTGCTTAGGGTTGTTGTTCTGTTGTAGTAAGGTGAACATTCGCCCCAGTATGAGGCCCTCAGCCCTCTGGAGCAGGTTTTCTTCAAGGATCTCTCTGTACATTGCTCCGTTCATCCTTCCCTCGATCATGACTAGTCTTCCAGTCCCTGATGCTGAAAAACATCCCCACAGCATGATGCTGCCACCACCACCGAAATGCTTTTCCGTAGGGATGGTGCCAGGTTTCCTCCAGATGTGACACTTGATATTCAGGCCTAAGAGTTCAATCTTGGTTTCATCAGACCAGAGAATCTTGTTTCTCAAGGTCTGGGAGTCTTTAGGTGCCTTTTGGCAAACTCCAAGCGGGTTGTTAAGTGCCTTTTACCGAGGAGTGGCTTCCGTCTGGCCACTCTACCATAAAGGCCTGAACGGTGGAGTGAAGCAGAGATAGTTGTCCTTCTGGAAGGTTCTCATATCTCCACAGAGGAACTCTGGAGCTCTGTCAGAGTGACCATTGGGTTCTTGGTCACCTCCCCGACTAAGGCCCTTCTCCCCAGATTGCTCAGGTTGGCTGGGTGGCCATCTCTAGGAAGAGTCTTGGTGGTTCCAAACTTCTTCCATTTAAGAATGATGGAGGCCACTGTGTTCTTGGGGACTTTCAATGCTGCATCATTTTTTTGTTGCCTTTCCCCAGATCTGACACAATCCTGTCTTGGAGCTTTACGGTCAATTCCTTCAACCTCATGGCTTGGTTTTTGCTCTAACTTGCACTGTGAACTGTGGGACCTTATATAGACAGGTGTGTGCCTTTCCAAATCTAGTCCAATCAATTGGATTTACCACAGGTGGACTCCAATGACATTGTCGAAACATCAAAGATGATCAATGGAAACAGGATGAACCTGAGCTCAATTTCAAGTCTCATAGCAAAGGGTCTGATGTAAATAATTTATGTAAATAAGGCATTTGTGTTTCTTAATTTTTTATACATTTGCAAAAATTTCCAAAAATCTGTATTCGGTTTGTCATTATAGGGTATTGTGTAGATTGATGAGGAAAAAAATATTTAATCAATTTTAGTAGCTGTAACGTAACACAATGTCGAAAAAGACAAGGGGTCTGAATGTTTATTC
>NW_025759920.1:0-4091 GCF_021184085.1 Oncorhynchus gorbuscha | reverse complement strand
ATACACAGAGTACCAGTACTGAGTTGATGTGTAGGGGTACTAGGTAATAACATGGCTGTATACACAGAGTACCAGTACTGAGTTGATGTGTAGGGAGTACGGGGTAATGGAGGTAGATATGTACATATAACTAGGAATAAAGTGACAGATGAGAAACAGTAGCAGCAGCGTATGTTGATGTGAGTCAAAGTTCATGCAGATCATCCAGGTAGCCATTTGGTGAACTCTTTATCAGTCTTATGGCTCGGGGGGGGCTGTTCAGGGTCCTGTTGGTTCCAGGCTTCACACATCGGCACCTCTTGCCGTACGTGATACGATCATTTCCATGGTAATGTAGAATGTTCATTCAGATGACGGATGTGGCTCATGCAATGGAATGTATTTATTGTAATGTCAGTTGAGTTGATTCAACAAATCAGAGCACAGCCTGATGGGAACACTTCCTGCTTTTAGTCAATGCTTTGCTCCAATGGGTGCACTCGCAACGGCCGACAGTCCACCCATTATGACATCATCGTCTTGAATGGGAACACCCGTTCTGTCCAATGAGGGGATTTGATTCATCTGGAGCCCAGCGAGGCTTGTTTTACAACCTGGTGAAGTTTTGGAACTGGGCTGCCTCCCAGGTCCCAGTCAGCACATGGAGTAATAAGGAGGATTCTGGGGGAAGATCTCAATTACATAATTACTCCTCACGTCGACTCTGCTCATCTCCTTCTCAAAACACACATTGGATGAGAGACAGAGGACACAAAGAATATGCAATTGGGATCTTCCCTGTTTTACATAAACCCCACAGTTCTCAAACATTGTACCTGGAGATCTACCGTCCAGTAGGTTCTCAAACATTGTACCTGGAGATCTACCGTCCAGTAGGTTCTCAAACATTGTACCTGGAGATCTACCGTCCAGTAGGTTCTTAAACATTGTACCTGGAGATCTACCGTCCTGTAGGTTCTTAAACATTGTACCTGGAGACCAACCGTCCTGTAGGTTCTTAAACATTGTACCTAGAGATCTACCGTCCAGTAGGTTCTTAAACATTGTACCTGGAGATCTACCGTCCTGTAGGTTCTTAAACATTGTACCTTGAGACCTACCGTCCAGTAGGTTCTTAAACATTGTACCTAGAGACACTGACCACAGAACTAATGAGCTGCTCTACAACAGTGAATACACTGACCACAGAACTAATGAGCTGCTCTACAACAGTGAATACACTGACCACAGAACTAATGAGCTGCTCTACAACAGTGAATACACTGACCACAGAACTAATGGTTCCCAAGAAAGCTAAGGTAACTGAGCTAAACGACTACCGCCCCGTAGCACTCACTTCCGTCATCATGAAGTGCTTTGAGAGACTAGTCAAGGACCATATCACCTCCACCCTACCTGACACCCAAGACCCACTCCAATTTGCTTACCGCCCAAATAGGTCCACAGACGATGCAATCTCAACCACACTGCACACTGCCCTAACCCACCTGGACAAGAGGAATACCTATGTGAGAATGATGTTCATCGACTACAGCTCGGCATTCAACACCATAGTACCCTCCAAGCTCGTCATCAAGCTCGAGACCCTGGGTCTCGACCCCGCCCTGTGCAACTGGGTACTGGACTTCCTGACGGGCCGCCAACCCAGGTGGTGAGGGTAGGCAACAACATCTCCTCCCCGCTGATCCTCAACACGGGGGCCCCACAAGGGTGCGTTCTGAGCCCTCTCCTGTACTCCCTGTTCACCCACGACTGCGTGGCCACGCACGCCTCCAACTCAATCATCAAGTTTGCGGACGACACAACAGTGGTAGGCTTGATTACCAACAACGACGAGACGGCCTACAGGGAGGAGGTGAGGGCCCTCGGTGTGTGGTGTCAGGAAAATAACCTCACACTCAACGTCAACAAAACTAAGGAGATGATTGTGGACTTCAGGAAACAGCAGAGGGAACACCCCCCTATCCACATCGATGGAACAGTAGTGGAGAGGGTAGCTAGTTTTAAGTTCCTCGGCATACACATCACAGACAAACTGAATTGGTCCACTCACACTGACAGCGCCGTGAAGAAGGCGCAGCAGCGCCTCTTCAACCTCAGGAGGCTGAAGAAATTCGGCTTGTCACCAAAAGCACTCACAAACTTCTACAGATGCACAATCGAGAGCATCCTGGCGGGCTGTATCACCGCCTGGTACGGCAACTGCTCCGCCCTCAACCTTAAGGCTCTCCAGAGGGTAGTGAGGACTGCACAACGCATCACCGGGGGCAAACTACCTGCCCTCCAGGACACCTACACCACCCGATGTTACAGGAAGGCCATAAAGATCATCAAGGACATCAACCACCCGAGCCACTGCCTGTTCACCCCGCTATCATCCAGAAGGCGAGGTCAGTACAGGTGCATCAAAGCTGGGACCGAGAGACTGAAAAACAGCTTCTATCTCAAGGCCATCAGACTGTTAAACAGCCACCACTAACATTGAGTGGCTGCTGCCAACACACTGACATTGACACTGACTAAACTCCAGCCACTTTAATAATGAGAATTGATGGGAAATGATGTAAATATATCACTAGCCACTTTAAACAATGCTACCTTATATAATGTTACTTACCCTACATTATTCATCTCATATGCATATGTATATACTGTACTCTACATCATCGACTGCATCCTTATGTAATACATGTATCACTAGCCACTTTAACTATGCCACTTTGTTTACTTTGTCTACACACTCATCTCATATGTATATACTGTACTCGATACCATCTACTGTATGCTGCTCTGTACCATCACTCATTCATATATCCTTATGTACATATTCCTTATCCCCTTACACTGTGTATAAGACAATAGTTTTGGAATTGTTAGTTAGATTACTTGTTGGTTATCACTGCATTGTCGGAACTAGAAGCACAAGCATTTCGCTACACTCGCATTAACATCTGCTAACCATGTGTATGTGACAAATAAAATTCGATTTGATTTGATAATGAGCTGCTCTACAACAGTGAATACACTGACCACAGAACTAATGAGCTGCTCTACAACAGTGAATACACCGACCACAGAACTAATGAGCTGCTCTACAACAGTGAATACACCGACCACAGAACTAATGAGCTGCTCTACAACAGTGAATACACCAACCACAGAACTAATGAGCTGCTCTACAACAGTGAATACACTGACCACAGAACTAATGAGCTGCTCTACAACAGTGAATACACTGACCACAGAACTAATGAGCTGCTCTACAACAGTGAATACACTGACCACAGAACTAATGAGCTGCTCTACAACAGTGAATACACTGACCACAGAACTAATGAGCTGCTCTACAACAGTGAATACACTGACCACAGAACTAATGAGCTGCTCTACAACAGTGAATACACCGACCACAGAACTAATGAGCTGCTCTACAACAGTGAATACACCGACCACAGAACTAATGAGCTGCTCTACAACAGTGAATACACCGACCACAGAACTAATGAGCTGCTCTACAACAGTGAATACACTGACCACAGAACTAATGAGCTGCTCTACAACAGTGAATACACTGACCACAGAACTAATGAGCTGCTCTACAACAGTGAATACACTGACCACAGAACTAATGAGCTGCTCTACAACAGTGAATACACCGACCACAGAACTAATGAGCTGCTCTACAACAGTGAATACACTGACCACAGAACTAATGAGCTGCTCTACAACAGTGAATACACTGACCACAGAACTAATGAGCTGCTATATAACACTGACCACAGATCTAATGAGCTGCTCTACAACAGTGAATACACTGACCACAGAACTAATGAGCTGCTCTACAACAGTGAATACACTGACCACAGAACTAATGAGCTGCTCTACAACAGTGAATACACCGACCACAGAACTAATGAGCTGCTCTACAACAGTGAATACACTGACCACAGAACTAATGAGCTGCTCTACAACAGTGAATACACTGACCACAGAACTAATGAGCTGCTCTACAACAGTGAATACACTGACCACAGAACTAATGAGCTGCTCTACAACAGTGAATACACTGACCACAGAACTAATGAGCTGCT
>NW_025759919.1:0-4092 GCF_021184085.1 Oncorhynchus gorbuscha | reverse complement strand
ACTGAATGCATTCAACTGAAAATGTTCTTTACATTTAACCAACCCCTCTGAATCAGAGATGTTCATTTTGAAAAACATATTTAAAAAAGGAATAGTTATACCATACTAACGACAGTTCAGTTCAAGTAACAGGCTTGACCTTAAAATGAGGGACCAACGTAAATGAACCACTAATCACATGAAATAAATAATAACCTTCCGAAATGACTTTGTCAAAGCAACAGGATAACTAGGGCTTTACAATGATGCTGAAATATGGGGTTAAGTGGGTTATAAAATGAGTGGGCTTTTAAAATGTTATATTGGTGCACAATTTGTCCTAAAAATATCAAATGGACACAAAGGGAAATATTTTCACGAACGACCCTGGTATGACACCTCACACCCACGTGTTTAAGTCATTTTATGGACCAAAGAGTGTAATGGCACCTTTTTGTCATAGCGAGCCCTGTGAATCTGGTAACAGCTGTCCTTCCTGTTGTCTTCATCGATCTGATATATAGAAAGAAAAGGGATATATAATTTGGAATAAATCCCTGGGTATTAGAGAACACAGGGAGTATCAGCATGTAAATGAAAGAATATAAACCAACATCAGTGTAACACCAGCTTGTGTTGGCAATGCATTATGGGAGTTTGAGAGATGACATACTATGAATAGAAACATACAGGCAAAAACATCATGACAAGGAGGAGGTGAGGGAGGTCACCTTTAGTGAGACCAGGCTTAACTCTTTCCCATCCAGCGGACCAATCAGGTCTTGGCTGATGTGGGACCACCTCTTTTGGTTTTGACGTTCCTTCATGTTCTGCCTATTGGCCATAAATCACGTCAAATCAAAGTTTATTTGTGACGTGCACAGGATACAGCAAGTGTAAACAGTACAGAGAAATACTTGCTTGCAAGCTCTTCCTCAACAATGCAGTAATACTAAGTAATAAAAAAGAAAAATACACACAGGAATGTATACTATATACAAGGTCAATATCAGTAGCAATCAATGAAAGGGATTCTGGTGACAGTTGTGTAATCAGGTTTAAAGTGACCGAGCAGTAAATATAATAAATATAATAATAATAATGTTAATAATAATAATAATACATAGACAAACACAGAGGTGAGTGAGACATGTCATCAAGTAACAATGTGATTGGACAGAAGTGAGAACACAGAGGTTGGTGTTGTGCATATTTGACCTGTAGAAGATCAGAGCGATGGCAGTCACCACCACAACACTGGCACTCAGGACGATCACAATGATATCCTCTGTCTTCAGATCTGGAATCACAAACATAGAATAAGTATTCCCCCCCACCAATACCTTATCTTCGTACCAAGACGTAACAGAAACTTCAAAAGAGCTTGTGTACTAGAATAAACTTTGTATTGTTACTAGTAGCACTAGTGTTGATATATACATTTTTTTATTTTTTTTATTTGTCACATGTGCCGAATACAGCAGATGCAGACCTTGCCATGAAATGCTTACTTACAAGCCCTTAATCAACAATGCAGAGTTTTTTTAAAGTAAATAAACTAAGGAGAAAATAGTAACACAACAACAAAAAACTACAAAGAGGCTATGTACAAGGGTACAAGGGGTAATGGTAGCGAATAAATATCAAGGGGTAATAGAGGTAATATGTAGATTAGGCTAAAGTGACGATGCATAGATAATAAACAGAGAGTAGCAGCAGTGTATGTGAAGAGTGTGTGTGTGTGTGTGTGTGTGTGTGTGTGTGTGTGTGTGTGTGTGTGTGTGTGTGTGTGTGTGTGTGTGTGTGTGTGTGTGTGTGTGTGTGTGTGTGTGTGTGTGTGTGTGTGTGTGTGTGTGTGTGTGTGTGTGTGTGGTCAATATGCATGTGTGTGTGGGGGGGGGGTGTTGGAGTGTCAGTGTAGTATGTGTGAGTGTGTGGTTAGAGTCCAGTGAGTGTGTGGTTAGAGTCCAGTGAGTGTGTGGTTAGAGTCCAGTGAGTGTGTGGTTAGAGTCCAGTGAGTGTGTGGTTAGAGTCCAGTGAGTGTGTGGTTAGAGTCCAGGGAGTGTGTGGTTAGAGTCCACGGAGTGTGTGGTTAGAGTCCAGGGAGTGTGTGGTTAGAGTCCAGGAGTGTGTGGTTAGAGTCCAGTGAGTGTGTGGTTAGAGTCCAGTGAGTGTGGTGGTTAGAGTCCAGGAGTGTGTGGTTAGAGTCCAGGGAGTGTGTGGTTAGAGTCCAGGAGTGTGTGGTTAGAGTCCAGGGGAGAGTCCAGGAGTGTGTGGTTAGAGTCCAGTGAGTGTGTGGTTAGAGTCCAGGGAGTGTGTGGTTAGAGTCCAGTGAGTGTGTGGTTAGAGTCCAGGGAGTGTGTGGTTAGAGTCCAGTGAGTGTGTGGTTAGAGTCCAGGGAGTGTGTGGTTAGAGTCCAGTGAGTGTGTGGTTAGAGTCCAGGAGTGTGTGGTTAGTGTGTGGTTAGAGTCCAGGGAGTGTGTGGTTAGAGTCCAGGGAGTGAGTGTGTGTGGTTAGAGTCCAGGAGTGTGTGGTTAGAGTCCAGGGAGTGTGTGGTTAGAGTCCAGTGAGTGTGTGGTTAGAGTCCAGGGAGTGTGTGGTTAGAGTCCAGGGAGTGTGTGGTTAGAGTCCAGGGAGTGTGTGGTTAGAGTCCAGTGAGTGTGTGGTTAGAGTCCACGGAGTGTGTGGTTAGAGTCCAGTGAGTGTGTGGTTAGAGTCCAGTGAGTGTGTGGTTAGAGTCCAGGGAGTGTGTGGTTAGAGTCCAGTGAGTGTGTGGTTAGAGTCCAGTGAGTGTGTGGTTAGAGTCCAGGGAGTGTGTGGTTAGAGTCCAGGGAGTGTGTGGTTACAGTCCAGGGAGTGTGTGGTTAGAGTCCAGGGAGTGTGTGGTTAGAGTCCAGGGAGTGTGTGGTTAGAGTCCAGTGAGTGTGTGGTTAGAGTCCAGGGAGTGTGGGTTAGAGTCCAGTGAGTGTGTGGTTAGAGTCCAGGGAGTGTGTGGTTAGAGTCCAGTGAGTGTGTGGTTAGAGTCCAGGGAGTGTGTGGTTAGATTCCAGGGAGTGTGTGGTTAGAGTCCAGGAGTGTGTGGTTAGAGTCCAGAAGTGTGTGGTTGAGTCCAGGGAGTGTGTGGGTTAGATTCCAGGGAGTGTGTGGTTAGAGTCCAGTGAGTGTGTGGTTAGAGTCCAGGGAGTGTGTGGTTAGAGTCCAGTGAGTGTGTGGTTAGAGTCCAGGGAGTGTGTGGTTAGAGTCCAGGGAGTGTGTGGTTAGAGTCCAGGAGTGTGTGGTTAGAGTCCAGGGAGTGTGTGGTTAGAGTCCAGTGAGTGTGTGGTTAGAGTCCAGGGAGTGTGTGGTTAGAGTCCAGTGAGTGTGTGGTTAGAGTCCAGGGAGTGTGTGGTTAGAGTCCAGTGAGTGTGTGGTTAGAGTCCAGGGAGTGTGGGAGTTGGTTGTGGGTTAGAGTCCAGGAGTGTGGTTAGAGTCCAGGGAGTGTGGTTAGAGTCCAGGAGTGTGTGGTTAGAGTCCAGGAGTGTGTGGTTAGAGTCCAGGAGTGTGTGGTTAGAGTCCAGTGTGTGGTTAGAGTCCACGGAGTGTGTGGTTAGAGTCCAGTGAGTGTGTGGTTAGAGTCCAGTGAGTGTGTGGTTAGAGTCCAGGGAGTGTGTGGTTAGAGTCCAGTGAGTGTGTTAGAGTCCAGGAGTGTGTGGTTAGAGTCCAGTGAGTGTGTGGTTAGAGTCCAGGGAGTGTGTGGTTAGAGTCCAGGGAGTGTGTGGTTAGAGTCAGTGTGTGGTTAGTGTGTGTGGGTTAGAGTCCAGGGAGTGTGTGGTTAGAGTCCAGGAGTGTGTGGTTAGAGTCCAGTGAGTGTGTGGTTAGAGTCCAGGGAGTGTGTGGTTAGAGTCCAGTGAGTGTGTGGTTAGAGTCCAGGGAGTGTGTGGTTAGAGTCCAGGGAATGTGTGGTTAGAGTCCAGTGAGGTGTGGTTAGAGTCCAGTGAGTGTGTGGTTAGAGTCCAGTGAGTGTGTGGTTAGAGAGTCCAGGGAGTGTGTGGTTAGAGTCCAGTGAGTGTGTGGTTAGAGTCCAGTGAGTGTGTGGTTAGAGTCCAGGGAGTGTGTGGTTAGAGTCCAGGGAGT
>NW_025759918.1:0-4092 GCF_021184085.1 Oncorhynchus gorbuscha | reverse complement strand
GGTATTACAGCTGGCTGCTCAGTCACACAGTAACTCACTGGTAATACAGCTGGCTGCTCAGTCACACAGTAACTCACTGGTATTACAGCTGACTGCTCAGTCACACAGTAACTCACTGGTAATACAGCTGGCTGGCTGCTCAGTCACACAGTAACTCACTGGTATTACAGCTGGCTGCTCAGTCACACATTAACTCACTGGTAATACAGCTGGCTGCTCAGTCACACATTAACAAACTGGTATTACAGCTGGCTGCTCAGTCACACAGTAACTCACTGGTATTACAGCTGGCTGCTCAGTCACACATTAACTCACTGGTATTACAGCTGACTGCTCAGTCACACAGTAAATCACTGGTATTACAGCTGGCTGCTCAGTCACACAGTAACTCACTGGTAATACAGCTGGCTGGCTGCTCAGTCACACATTAACTCACTGATATTACAGCTGGCTGCTCAGTCACACAGTAACTCACTGGTATTACAGCTGGCTGCTCAGTCACACAGTAACTCACTGGTAATACAGCTGGCTGGCTGCTCAGTCACACATTAACTCACTGATATTACAGCTGGCTGCTCAGTCACACAGTAACTCACTGGTATTACAGCTGGCTGCTCAGTCCCACAGTAACTCACTGGTAATACAGCTGGCTGGCTGCTCAGTCACACATTAACTCACTGGTATTACAGCTGGCTGCTCAGTCACACAGTAACTCACTGGTATTACAGCTGGCTGCTCAGTCACACAGTAACTCACTGGTAGCACAGCTGTCTGGCTGCTCAGTCACACATTAACTCACTGATATTACAGCTGGCTGCTCAGTCACACAGTAACTCACTGGTATTACAGCTGGCTGGCTGCTCAGTCACACATTAACTCACTGGTATTACAGCTGGCTGCTCAGTCACACAGCAACTCACTGGTATTACAGCTGGCTGCTCAGTCACACATTAACTCACTGGTATTACAGCTGGCTGGCTGCTCAGTCACACATTAACTCACTGGTATTACAGCTGGCTGCTCAGTCACACATTAACTCACTGGTATTACAGCTGGCTGGCTGCTCAGTCACACATTAACTCACTGGTAATACAGCTGGCTGCTCAGTCACACATTAACTCACTGGTAATACAGCTGGCTGCTCAGTCACACATTAACTCACTGGTAATACAGCTGGCTGCTCAGTCACACATTAACTCACTGGTATTACAGCTGGCTGGCTGCTCAGTCACACATTAACTCACTGGTATTACAGCTGGCTGGCTGCTCAGTCACACATTAACTCACTGGTATTACAGCTGACTGCTCAGTCACACAGTAAATCACTGGTATTACAGCTGGCTGCTCAGTCACACAGTAACTCACTGGTAATACAGCTGGCTGGCTGCTCAGTCACACATTAACTCACTGATATTACAGCTGGCTGCTCAGTCACACAGTAACTCACTGGTATTACAGCTGGCTGCTCAGTCACACAGTAACTCACTGGTAATACAGCTGGCTGGCTGCTCAGTCACACATTAACTCACTGATATTACAGCTGGCTGCTCAGTCACACAGTAACTCACTGGTATTACAGCTGGCTGCTCAGTCCCACAGTAACTCACTGGTAATACAGCTGGCTGGCTGCTCAGTCACACATTAACTCACTGGTATTACAGCTGGCTGCTCAGTCACACAGTAACTCACTGGTATTACAGCTGGCTGCTCAGTCACACAGTAACTCACTGGTAATACAGCTGTCTGGCTGCTCAGTCACACATTAACTCACTGATATTACAGCTGGCTGCTCAGTCACACAGTAACTCACTGGTATTACAGCTGGCTGGCTGCTCAGTCACACAGTAACTCACTGGTAATACAGCTGGCTGCTCAGTCACACAGTAACTCACTGGTATTACAGCTGGCTGCTCAGTCACACAGTAACTCACTGGTAATACAGCTGGCTGGCTGCTCAGTCACACATTAACTCACTGGTATTACAGCTGGCTGCTCAGTCACACAGCAACTCACTGGTATTACAGCTGGCTGCTCAGTCACACATTAACTCACTGGTATTACAGCTGGCTGGCTGCTCAGTCACACATGTAACTCACTGGTATTACAGCTGGCTGGCTGCTCAGTCACACATTAACTCACTAGTAATACAGCTGGCTGCTCAGTCACACATTAACTCACTGGTATTACAGCTGGCTGGCTGCTCAGTCACACATTAACTCACTGGTAATACAGCTGGCTGCTCAGTCACACATTAACTCACTGGTAATACAGCTGGCTGCTCAGTCACACATTAACTCACTGGTAATACAGCTGGCTGCTCAGTCACACATTAACTCACTGGTATTACAGCTGGCTGGCTGCTCAGTCACACATTAACTCACTGGTATTACAGCTGGCTGGCTGCTCAGTCACACATTAACTCACTGGTATTACAGCTGACTGCTCAGTCACACAGTAAATCACTGGTATTACAGCTGGCTGCTCAGTCACACAGTAACTCACTGGTAATACAGCTGGCTGGCTGCTCAGTCACACATTAACTCACTGATATTACAGCTGGCTGCTCAGTCACACAGTAACTCACTGGTATTACAGCTGGCTGCTCAGTCACACAGTAACTCACTGGTAATACAGCTGGCTGGCTGCTCAGTCACACATTAACTCACTGATATTACAGCTGGCTGCTCAGTCACACAGTAACTCACTGGTATTACAGCTGGCTGCTCAGTCCCACAGTAACTCACTGGTAATACAGCTGGCTGGCTGCTCAGTCACACATTAACTCACTGGTATTACAGCTGGCTGCTCAGTCACACAGTAACTCACTGGTATTACAGCTGGCTGCTCAGTCACACAGTAACTCACTGGTAATACAGCTGTCTGGCTGCTCAGTCACACATTAACTCACTGATATTACAGCTGGCTGCTCAGTCACACAGTAACTCACTGGTATTACAGCTGGCTGGCTGCTCAGTCACACAGTAACTCACTGGTAATACAGCTGGCTGCTCAGTCACACAGTAACTCACTGGTATTACAGCTGGCTGCTCAGTCACACAGTAACTCACTGGTAATACAGCTGGCTGGCTGCTCAGTCACACATTAACTCACTGGTATTACAGCTGGCTGCTCAGTCACACAGCAACTCACTGGTATTACAGGCTGGCTGCTCAGTCACACATTAACTCACTGGTATTACAGCTGGCTGGCTGCTCAGTCACACAGTAACTCACTGGTATTACAGCTGGCTGGCTGCTCAGTCACACATTAACTCACTAGTAATACAGCTGGCTGCTCAGTCACACATTAACTCACTGGTATTACAGCTGGCTGGCTGCTCAGTCACACATTAACTCACTGGTAATACAGCTGGCTGCTCAGTCACACATTAACTCACTGGTAATACAGCTGGCTGCTCAGTCACACATTAACTCACTGGTAATACAGCTGGCTGCTCATTCACACATTAACTCACTGGTATTACAGCTGGCTGGCTGCTCAGTCACACATTAACTCACTGGTATTACAGCTGGCTGGCTGCTCAGTCACACATTAACTCACTGGTATTACAGCTGGCTGGCTGCTCAGTCACACAGTAACTCACTGGTATTACAGCTGGCTGCTCAGTCACACAGTAACTCACTGGTAATACAGCTGGCTGCTCAGTCACACAGTAACTCACTGGTATTACAGCTGACTGCTCAGTCACACAGTAACTCACTGGTATTACAGCTGGCTGCTCAGTCACACAGTAACTCACTGGTATTACAGCTGCTGGCTGCTCAGTCACACATTAACTCACTGGTATTACAGCTGGCTGCTCAGTCACACAGTAACTCACTGGTATTACAGCTGGCTGCTCAGTCACACAGTAACTCACTGGTAATACAGCTGGCTGGCTGCTCAGTCACACATTAACTCACTGTATATAGCTGGCTGCTCAGTCACACAGTAACTCACTGGTATTACAGCTGGCTGCTCAGTCACACAGTAACTCACTGGTAATACAGCTGTCTGGCTGCTCAGTCACACAGTAACTCACTGGTATTACAGCTGGCTGCTCAGTCACACAGTAACTCACTGGTATTACAG
>NW_025759917.1:0-4093 GCF_021184085.1 Oncorhynchus gorbuscha | reverse complement strand
TGTTTCAGTGCAACACATTAGCCATCCACATCAGTGTGTTTTATCAGTATGTTTCAGTGCAACACATTAACCATCCACCTCAGTGTGTTTTATCAGTATGTTTCAGTGCAACACATTAGCCATCCACATCAGTGTGTTTTATCAGTATGTTTCAGTGCAACAAATTAACCATCCACATCAGTGTGTTTTATCAGTATGTTTCAGTGCAACACATTAGCCATCCACATCAGTGTGTTTTATCAGTATGTTTCAGTGCAACACATTAACCATCCACATCAGTGTGTTTTATCAGTATGTTTCAGTGCAACACATTAACCATCCACATCAGTGTGTTTTATCAGTATGTTTCAGTGCAACACATTAGCCATCCACATCAGTGTGTTTTATCAGTATGTTTCAGTGCAACACATTAACCATCCACATCAGTGTGTTTTATCAGTATGTTTCAGTGCAGCACATTAGCCATCCACATCAGTGTGTTTATCAGTTTGTTTCAGTGCAACACATTACATTTACATTTACATTTAAGTCATTTAGCAGACGCTCTTATCCAGAGCGACTTACAAATTGGTGCATTCACCTTATGACATCCAGTGGAACAACCACTTTACAATAGTGCATCTAAATATTTTAAGGGGGGAGGGGGTGAGAAGGATTACTTTATCCTATCCTAGGTATTCCTTAAAGAGGTGGGGTTTCAAGTGTCTCCGGAAGGTGGTGATTGACTCCGCTGTCCTGGCGTCGTGAGGGGAGTTTGTTCCACCATTGGGGAGCCAGAGCAGCGAACAGTTTGACTGGCTGGCGGGAACTGTACTTCCTCCGTGGTAGGGAGAAGCGAGCAGGCCAGAGGTGGATGAACTTGTAGTGCCCTTATTTGGGTGTAGGGCCTGATCAGAGCCTGGAGTACTGAGGTGCCGTTCCCTCACAGCTCCGTGAGGCAAGCACCATGGTCTTGTAGCGGATGCGAGCTTCAACTGGAAGCCAGTGGAGAGAAAGCGGAGGAGGCGGGGTGACGTGAGAGAACTTGGGAAGGTTGAACACTAGACGGGCCCTGCGCGTTCTGGATGGGCGAGATCATGGAGCGGGCAGTCCTTCCCGGGAGGAAGAGCAGCTCCGTCTTGCCGAAGTTCAGCTTGAGGTGGTGATCCGTCATCCACACTGATATGTCTGCCAGACATGCAGAGATGCGATTCGCCACCTGGTCATCAGAAGGGGGAAAGGAGAAGATTAATTGTGTGTCGTCTGCATAGCAATGATAGGAGAGACCATGTGAGGTTATGACAGAGCCAAGTGACTTGGTGTATAGCGAGAATAGGAGAGGGCCTAGAACAGAGCCCTGGGGGACACCAGTGGTGAGAGCGCGTGGTGAGGAGACAGATTCTCGCCACGCCACCTGGTAGGAGCGACCTGTCAGGTAGGGCCTTAATCCAAGCGTGGGCGCGCCGGGAGATGCCCAACTCGGAGAGGGTGGAGAGGAGGATCTGATGGTTCACAGTATCGAAGGCAGCCGATAGGTCTAGAAGGATGAGAGCAGAGGAGAGAGTTAGCTTTAGCGGTGCGGAGCGCCTCCGTGATACAGAGAAGAGCAGTCTCAGTTGAATGACTAGTCTTGAAACCTGACTGATTTGGATCAAGAAGGTCATTCTGAGAGAGATAGCGGGAGAGCTGACCAAGGACGGCACGTTCAAGAGTTTTGGAGAGAAAAGAAAGAAGGGATACTGGTCTGTAGTTGTTGACATCGGAGGGATCGAGTGTAGGTTTTTTTCAGAAGGGGGTGCAACTCTCGCTCTCTTGAAGACGGAAGGGACGTAGCCAGCGGTCAGGGATAAGTTGATGAGCGAGGTGAGGTAAGGGAGAAGGTCTCCGGAAATGGTCTGGAGAAGAGAGGAGGGGATAGGGTCGAGCGGGCAGGTTGTTGGGCGGCCGGCCGTCACAAGACGCGAGATTTCATCTGGAGAGAGAGGGGAGAAAGAGGTCAGAGCACAGGGTAGGGCAGTGTGAGCAGAACCAGCGGTGTTGTTTGACTTAGCAAACGAGGATCGGATGTCGTCGATCTTCTTTTCAAAATGGTTGACGAAGTCATCTGCAGAGAGGGAGGAGGGGGAGGGGGAGGAGGATTCAGGAGGGAGGAGAATGTGGCAAAGAGCTTCCTAGGGTTAGAGGCAGATGCTTGGAATTTAGAGTGGTAGAAAGTGGCTTTAGCAGCAGAGACAGAGGAGGAAAATGTAGAGAGGAGGGAGTGAAAGGATGCCAGGTCCGCAGGGAGGCGAGTTTTCCTCCATTTCCGCTCGGCCTTCCGGAGCCCTGTTCTGTGAGCTCGCAATGAGTCATCAAGCCACGGAGCGGGAGGGAGGACCGAGCCGGCCTGGAAGATAGGGGACATAGAGAGTCAAAGGATGCAGAAAGGGAGGAGAGGAGGGTTGAGGAGGCAGAATCAGGAGATAGGTTGGAGAAGGTTTGAGCAGAGGGAAGAGATGATAGGATGGAAGAGGAGAGAGTAGCGGGGAGAGAGAGCGAAGGTTGGGACGGCGCGATACCATCCGAGTAGGGGCAGTGTGGGAGTGTTGGATGAGAGCGAGAGGGAAAAGGATACAAGGTAGTGGTCGGAGACTTGGAGGAGTTGCAATGAGGTTAGTGGAAGAACAGCATCTAGTAAAGATGAGGTCGAGCGTATTGCCTGCCTTGTGAGTAGGGGGGAAGGTGAGAGGGTGAGGTCAAAGAGGAGAGGAGTGGAAAGAAGGAGGCAGAGAGGAATGAGTCAAAGGTAGACGTGGGGAGGTTAAAGTCGCCCAGAACTGTGAGAGGTGAGCCGTCCTCAGGAAAGGAGCTTATCAAGGCATCAAGCTCATTGATGAACTCTCCGAGGGGACCTGGAGGGCGATAAATGATAAGGATGTTAAGCTTGAAAGGGCTGGTAACTGTGACAGCATGAAATTCAAAGGAGGCGATAGACAGATGGGTAAGGGAGAAAGAGAGAATGACCACATGGGAGAGATAAGGATCCCTATGCCACCACCCCGCTGACCAGAAGCTCTCGGGGTGTGCGAGAACACGTGGGCGGACGAAGAGAGAGCAGTAGGAGTAGCAGTGTTATCTGTGGTGATCCATGTTTCTGTCAGTGCCAAGAAGTCGAGGGACTGGAGGAGGCATAGGCTGAGATGAACTCTGCCTTGTTGGCTGCAGATCGGCAGTTCCAGAGGCTACCGGAGACCTGGAACTCCACGTGGGTCGTGCGCGCTGGGACCACCAGATTAGGGTGGCAGCGGCCACGCGGTGTGGAGCGTTTGTATGGTCTGTGCAGAGAGGAGAGAACAGGGATAGACAGACACATAGTTGACAGGCTACAGAAGAGGCTACGCTAATGCAAGGAGATTGGAATGACAAGTGGACTACACGTCTCGAATGTTCAGAAAGTTAAGCTTACGTAGCAAGAATCTTATTGACTAAAATTATTAAAAATGATACAGTACTGCTGAAGTAGGCTAGCTGGCAGTGGCTGCGTTGTTGACTTTGTAGGCTAGCTGACAGTGGCTGCGTTGTTGACACTACACTAATCAAGTCGTTCCGTTGAGTGTAGTAGTTTCTACAGTGCTGCTATTCGGGGGCTAGCTGGCTAGCTAGCAGTGTTGATTACGTTACGTTGCGTTAAAAGAACGACAATAGCTGGCTAGCTAACCTAGAAAATCGCTCTAGACTACACAATTATCTTTGATACACAGACGGCTATGTAGCTAGCTATGTAGCTAGCTACGATCAAACAAATCAAACCGTTGTGCTGTAATGAAATGAAATGAAAAATGTGATACTACCTGTGGAGCGAAGCGGAATCGACCGGGTTGTTGAGTGCGGAAGTTCTATTCAGTAGGCGTTGGCTAGCTGTTGGCTAGCTAGCAGTGTCTCCTACGTTAAGGACGACAAATAGCTGGCTAGCTAACCTCGGTAAATTAAGATAATCACTCTAAGACTACACGCTCTAAACTACACAATTATCTTGGATACGAAGACAGCAAAGACAACTATGTAGCTAGCTAACACTACACTAATCAAGTCGTTCAGTTGAGTGTAATAGTTTCTACAGTGCTGCTATTCGGTA
>NW_025759916.1:0-4093 GCF_021184085.1 Oncorhynchus gorbuscha | reverse complement strand
AGAGACTAATAACTTGTTACTGCCTTGTTATTAGAGCATTCTAATAACTTGTTATTGCCTTGTTATTAGAGAGAACTAATAACTTTGTTATTGCCTTGTTATTAGAGAGACTAATAACTTGTTATTGCCTTGTTATTAGAGAGACTAATAACTTGTTATGGCCTTGTTATTAGAGAGACTAATAACTTGTTATTGCCTTGTTATTAGAGAGACTAATAACTTGTTATTGCCTTGTTATTAGAGAGACTAATAACTTGTAAGTGTCCTCTCTCTTCTCCCCCCCCGTCCAAGGGTCCTAGTCTAGTGTCCTCTCTCTTCTCTCTCCACCGTCCAAGGGTCCTAGTCTAGTGTCCTCTCTCTTCCCCCCATCCAAGGGTCCTAGTCTAGTGTCCTCTCTCTTCTCCCCCCGTTCAAGGGTCCTAGTCTAGTGTCCTCTCTTCTCTCTCCCCGTCCAAGGGTCCTAGTCTAGTGTCCTCTCTTCTCTTTCCCCCGTCCAGCGGTCCTAGACTAGTGTCCTCTCTCTTCTCTCTCCCTCGTCCAAGGGTCCTAGTCTCTAGTGTCCTCTCTCTCTCTCCCCTGTCCAAGGGTCCCTAGTCTAGTGTCCTCTCTCTTCTCTCTCCCCGTCCAAGGGTCTAGTCTAGTGTCCTCTCTCTTCTCTCTCCCTCGTCCAAGGGTCCTAGTCTCCTAATGTCCTCTCTCTTCTCTCTCCCCCGTCCAAGGGTGCCTAGTCTAGTGTCCTCTCTCTCTCTCTCTCCCCGTCCAGGTTCACACTCTGGAGGTGTTCCAGAAGGAGCTGAATGAGAGCGAACGCTCAGTCTTCCAGGCGGTGGTGGGCCTGCAGAGGGCGCTGCAGGGAGACTACAGGGACGTGGTCAACATGAAGGAGAGCAGCCGTCAGAGACTGGAGGCCCTCAGGGAAGCAGCCATTAAGGTGAGGGCAGGAGGAGAAGAGCAGCCATTAAGGTGAGGGCAGGAGAAGTAGAGCAGCCATTAAGGTGAGGGCAGGAGGAGCAGAGCAGCCATTAAGGTGAGGGAGCAGGAGGAGCAGAGCAGCCATTAAGGTGAGGAGAGCAGGAGGAGCAGAGCAGCCATTAAGGTGAGGAGCAGGAGGAGCAGAGCAGCCATTAAGGTGAGGGGAGAGGAGGAGAAGAGCAGCCATTAAGGTGAGGGCAGGAGGAGCAGAGCAGCCATTAAGGTGAGGAGCAGGAGGAGCAGAGCAGCCATTAAGGTGAGGGCAGGAGGAGCAGAGCAGCCATTAAGGTGAGGGCAGGAGGAGCAGAGCAGCCATTAAGGTGAGGAGCAGGAGGAGCAGAGCAGCCATTAAGGTGAGGGGCAGGAGGAGCAGAGCAGCCATTAAGGTGAGGGGCAGGAGGAGTAGAGCAGCCATTAAGGTGAGGGCAGGAGGAGTAGAGCAGCCATTAAGGTGAGGGCAGGAGGAGTAGAGCAGCCATTAAGGTGAGGGCAGGAGGAGCAGAGCAGCCATTAAGGTGAGGGCAGGAGGAGCAGAGCAGCCATTAAGGTGAGGGCAGGAGGAGTAGAGCAGCCATTAAGGTGAGGGCAGGAGGAGTAGAGCAGCCATTAAGGTGAGGAGAGCAGGAGGAGCAGAGCAGCCATTAAGGTGAGGAGAGCAGGAGATGAGGAGAGGAGAAACTTGGTTTTGATAGGAAGGTCGTGAATGTGATTAGTCGGTCTCCGTGGTAACAGCCGGGCCGAAAGGTTCTGCATTCTGACCAGCTGGAGAGGCTATAACTCTTATCTCTGATTGGATGAGCCAGAGCAGGGGCAAGTGGGGCACAGCATTACTCTGCAAAATACACTGCTATCTGTGGAGGCCAGATCCGTGTGTGTGTGTGTGTGTGTGTGTGTGTGTGTGTGTGTGTGTGTGTGTGTGTGTGTGTGTGTGTGTGTGTGTGTGTGTGTTTGCCTAATATATATGGGTGTGTTCGTGTCTGTCTGGACAAAATTACATGCTATTAAAAACATTTTTGCAGTGGGGACAATAACATTTAGAACTTTCAAAATATATATACTTTAAGGAAAAACATTTTCCATATTCTTTTTCATTTTTAATGTTTATGTTTATCACACATAATATAATGTGAAAGTCTGCATTAAGGTGTCTGTAATGGAATTAACATGGTAAAACTAATGTAGACATTAATACATGCATTTCTATGGCTCCACAATATTTTGTGTCAAGATGGAGGGGCGATGGCTTCAACACAGCGCCCCCTGTTGTTCATCTAGTGTATGTATAAGTTATTGGTCTGTCAGACTTTTTCTGCCCATCTATGTCTGACTTTCTGTGCTTTCTCTGTCTGTTTCTCTCTGTCTGTCTGTTTCTCTCTGTCTGTCTGTTTCTCTCTCTCTGTCTGTTCCTCTCTGTCTGTTTCTCTCTGTCTGTTTCTCTCTGTCTGTTTCTCTCTGTCTGTTTCTCTCTGTCTGTTTCTCTCTGTCTGTTTCTCGTTCTCTCTCTGCCTCTCTCTGCCTCTCTCTGCCTCTCTCTCTCTCTGTCTCTCTCTCTCTGCCTCTCTGCCTCTCTGTGTGTATCAGGAGGAGCAGGAGTATGTAGAGCTGGTAGCAGCAGAGAAGCACCAGGTGGAGGCTGTGAAGAGTGCCCTGGCCCAGAACAAGACCCTGTCCATGCTGGATGAGATCCTCGAGGACGTCAGGAGAGCTGCTGACCGCCTGGAGGAGGAGATAGAGGACCACGCCTTCGACAACAATAAACAGGTTCATCAACAACAGCAACTCATAGGTCATATAGAGGACCACGCCTTCGACAACAATAAACAGGTTCATCAACAACAACAACACATAGGTCATATAGAGGACAACAATAAACAGTTTCATCAACAACACACAGGTCATATAGAGGTCATATAGAGGTCATATAGAGGTCATATAGAGGTCATATAGAGGTCAACAATAAACAGGTTCAACAACAAACACAGGTCATATAGAGGACAACAATAAACAGGTTCATCAACAACACACAGGTCATATAGAGGTCATATAGAGGTCATATAGAGGACAACAATAAACAGGTTCAACAACAAACACAGGTCATATAGAGGACAACAATAAACAGGTTCATCAACAACACACAGGTCATATAGAGGTCATATAGAGGACAACAATAAACAGGTTCAACAACAAACACAGGTCATATAGAGGACAACAATAAACAGGTCATATAGAGGACAACAATAAACAGGTTCATCAACAACAACAACAACACACAGGTCATATAGAGGACAACAATAAACAGGTTCATCAACAACAACAACAACACACAGGTCATATAGAGGACAACAATAAACAGGTTCATCAACAACAACAACAACACATAGGTCATATAGAGGACAACAATAAACAGGTTCATCAACAACAACAACAACACATAGGTCATATAGAGGACAACAATAAACAGGTTCATCAACAACAACAACAACAACAACAACAACAACAACACACAGGTCATATAGAGGACAACAATAAACAGGTTCATCAACCAACAACAACAACAACACACAGGTCATATAGAGGACAACAATAAACAGGTTCATCAACAACAACAACAACAACACATAGGTCATATAGAGGACAACAATAAACAGGTTCATCAACAACAACAACAACACATAGGTCATATAGAGGACAACAATAAACAGGTTCATCAACAACAACAACAACAACAACAACACACAGGTCATATAGAGGACAACAATAAACAGGTTCATCAACAACAACAACAACAACAACAACACACAGGTCATATAGAGGACAACAATAAACAGGTTCATCAACAACAACAACAACACATAGAGTCATATAGAGGACAACAATAAACAGGTTCATCAACAAACACAGGTCATATAGAGGACAACAATAAACAGGTTCATCAACAACAACAACAACACACAGGTCATATAGAGGACAACAATAAACAGGTCATATAGAGGACAACAATAAACGGGTTCATCAACAACAACAAACAACACACAGGTCATATAGTGGACAACAATAAACAGGTTCATCAACAACAACAACACAACAACACACAGGTCATATAGTGGACAACAATAAACAG
>NW_025759915.1:0-4093 GCF_021184085.1 Oncorhynchus gorbuscha | reverse complement strand
ACATGGCCCTGGTCCAACCTACTCCCAACTAAACGTGGTTCCTGGTGCTCAAGTCCACCTACCATAGAGATGTTATGGGATTTTGATGGAAATGTCTTAGCTCTCAGTCGAAGAGGCTCTCCTCAGAGTTATCAACATCTACTAATCCAGTGTTTACCAAACCTCTCCTCTAGTACCCCAACCATGCCGCTTATCTGATGTATTTCAGACAGTACTAACACTCCGGAATCAATTTGTCAACTGATCAACTAACACTGTACTAATGGATATCGACTTGAAGTGGGCCCCCAGGACAAGGATATTAGGAAAACAGTCTGCTACAATAGAGTCCCAGAGGTTCTCTCTCTGTCTCTCTCTCTCTCTCTCTCTCATCTCTCTCTCTCTATTTCTCTCTCTCCATCTCTCTCTCCATTTCTCTCCATCTCTCTCTCCATCTCTCTCTCTATTTCTCTCTCTCCATCTCTCTCTCCATTTCTCTCCATCTCTCTCTCCATCTCTCTCTCTATTTCTCTCTCTCCATCTCTCTCTCCATTTCTCTCCATCTCTCTCTCCATCTCTCTCTCTATTTCTCTCTCTCCATCTCTCTCTCCATTTCTCTCTCTCCGTCTCTTTCTCTCAATTTCTCTCCATCTCTTTCTCTCCATCTCTCTCTGTCCATCTCTCTCTCTCTCTCTCTCTCTCTCTCTCTCTCTCTCTCTCTCTCTCTCTCTCTCTCTCTCTCTCTTGCTCCACCCAGCATCCTCTAACCACTCCTCTGGTAATGTGTATTGAGATGCAGAGCAACAGGCATGGTTTACCTGCTCAATAGGAAACCCGGTCCCTCCGTGCCGCCACTGCTAAACGACTCAAAAGTTTGTTTACTCCACATGTTCAGCATCAAACGGCTTTTTAAACTAGTTAATCAGTGAGGTTTTTCTTCCTTCTCCAAACGGTTCGGTTTGCTTTCCCTATTGACTCAGGGTTAGGTTTGCTAGATGTTTTCCAATGAGGTGTATCGTACCGTGATGATGCGATGGATGCAGAGAAAGAGGGTAATATTTAACACATTTATGTGACCGTTTGTTTGTGTGCCTGTGTTTTAATGTGTGTGAATATGTGTGCCTGTGTTTTAACGGTGTGTGTGTTCCAGGTGGCCCTCCACATGCGTTGTGGCTATACAGACATGGTGTAGAGCAGTGTATCCAGGCGGAGCGACTGGTCAGCCTCCCCTGGGCTGCACGGCCGGCATTCCAGAACACACTGAAGTTCACCTTCCCCAGGAGGTCTGTCTGCCTTTCTGTCTCATCGTGGTCTTTCTGCCTGTCTCAATGTCTGTCTGCCTATCTGTCTGTCATCATTGTCTGTCTGTCTGTCTGTCTGAGTTGTCTTTAGAGTCTTGTGCCTCCTGCTCCATCTTCTTCTGGTATCTTACGACTGTATCTCACACCATTTACTTCTCTCTCTCTCCCTCTCCTCCGCTCCACCTCTGGGTCTCTCCATCTTCATTTGTACCTCTCTGCCTCCTCTATCTGCGTTGGTCTCTGTCTTATGTTCTCTTCCATTTAGCATCTACGACTTCTGTGTCACCTTCTGCTCTCATTCAGTCCTCATACCATTCAGCATTAGTAGAAGGATCTTTCAAAAACAGGGCTGCTGTCACAAAATGACAGGGTAAAAAACACTGCATAACCAAATAAGTTGGGAGAACACAACACTGATCACTCCAAAATGTCTTCTGCTCATTTCATTCTGGGGCCGAGCCAAAATCATTTATGCGTTTGATGCCTTGATATTTTCCTAGGCTGAGGGACGATCCGGGGAAAGAGTGTGAATTGTGAACAGCTGAGGGCATGAACAGGAGGAGAGGAGAAAAATGTGGTAGGAGCTAGTTTATTGTGCTGTTGTTTTCCTGTTGCCATGACAGCACTCTGACTGACTTGGTGTGTGAGGAGGTGGCTGGCATGAGAACTAGGAGGGAAGGATGCGGCATGACATGCTGACAACACAAAGGGCCTCCATGACCACAAAACATGGTATTCTATAGAGAGAATGCACTGAAGGTGTGTGGTATATCATTGCTACTGGCATCGCTAAAGGCTGTTGCTAGATATGAGTGGGGCCTAGCAGTGTCAGCATTCATGCTACCTGCACTACACCACAGCCTTAACTAGTTCATCCTCAGGTTATGGTCCCAAGACAACTTTCACCAAGAGTCAACATACCAAGTTTAAATCCCCAAGTGTTGAAGTGCAGTCTGCAGAATACCTGCGTTGTTTATGTTCAGCACCTGCTCAGGGAGCTTTGATGTGTACATCATTTTGACAGTACATAGCTATGGAGTATGTGACCGTAGAGGCTATAGCCGTCCAAGTGGCTATTACAGTCCTCAACTGAGTGCCCGACGCACCTTTGACGTCTTCGATGCCGTGTTGATTATTAGCTAGCTTTAAGCTCTTTCTCGCTACTCTTTAACATCGCAATCAAACTGCCTGTGTTTCCCAGGACATCGGATAAAGAGTTGCTCAAAATGAGCATTGTTTTGTTTGTCACGTATGGGGTTTATCATCAGAAGATAGTTTATGTCATGACTTATCAAGACAAAGAAGGTGGACTTGGTATGTGAATGTCGAGTGCAACAATAGACACTAGTACAATGCAATACAAATAGTTGTCCCACAGAAAAGCACAACGTGCAGATTTACTGAAAAGTTTTTACACTTGAATGGTCTTTTCTCTAAGCATTATTCCCAAAATATCTCACTTCTTTCAAATTCTCTCTTTTTGCAGCAAAAGGTTTCTGGAGACACTGAGTTTACAAGGCAGGTTCAATTCATTTCAAATGAGGTTAGATTTCCCACGCAATCAATATTTGTTTGGATGCATATCATATCAGCAGCTAAGATTGAACTAAGTCAGATTTAATTTAGTCTTTTTTTTATTTTATGGTAATTGCAAACAGTGTTCTCCTACACAGGTTACAACAGGTTTGACTCCTCAGTTATAAAACATTATAATTTACACTCATGTTGAAAGTCATTGCTCCCTTGCCAGAGGTTATTTATATATATATATCATTACTAAAAACCTAATAGACTGAAGAGCCCTGTTTTACATGGTTTAATTTTAAGTGTCGTCCTAGTCATGTTCTTTTCCATTCGCTGACTCTTTGCAGAGAGGGAGGGGAGAGAGTGAGAAGGAGGTAGAGAGAGGAGGGAGAGCGTAGAGAAGGGAGGTAGAGAGGAGGAGGAGGAGTAGAGAGGAGGGGAGAGGAGAGGTAGAGAGAGGAGGGGAGAGAGAGTGAGAAGGGGAGGGGAGGAGAGAGGGGAGGAGGTAGAGGAGGAGAGAGGAGGAGGAGGTGAGAAAGGAGGAGTAGAGAGGAGGAGAGAGTGAGAAGGGGAGGTAGAGAGAGGAGGGGAGAGAGTGAGAAGGGGAGGTAGAGAGAGGAGGGGAGGAGAGAGGTGAGAGAGGAGGGGAGGGTGTAGAGAGAGAGGAGAGGAGGGAGAGGTGAGAGAGATGAGGGAGAGGTGAGAGAGGAGAGAGGGAGAGAGTGAGAAGGGGAGGTAGAGAGGAGGGGAGAGAGTGAGAAGGGAGGTAGAGAGAGGAGGAGAGAGTGAGAGGGAGGTGAGAAGGGGGAGAGAGTGAGAAGGGAGGCAGAGAGAGGAGGGGAGAGAGTGAGAGAGGGAGGTAGAGGAGGAGGGGGAGAGTGAGAAGGGGAGGTAGAGAGGAGGGAGAGAGTGAGAAGGGGAGGTAGAGAGAGGAGGGAGAGAGTGAGAAGGGAGGTAGAGAGAGGGGAGGGAGAGAGTGAGAAGGGGAGGTAGAGAGAGGAGGGAGAGTGAGAAGGGAGGTGGAGAGGAGGGAGAGAGTGAGAAGGGAGGTGAGAGAGGAGGGGGAGAGAGTGAGAAGGGGAGGTAGAGAGAGGAGGGGAGAGAGTGAGAAGGGGAGGTAGAGAGGAGGGGAGAGAGTGAGAAGGGGAGGTAGAGAGAGAGGGGAGAGAGTGAGAAGGGGAGGTAGAGAGAGGAGGGGAGAGAGTGAGAAGGGGAGGTAGAGAGAGGAGGGGAGAGAGTGAGAAGGGGAGGTAGAGAGAGGAGGGAGAGAGTGAGAAGGGAGGTAGAGA
>NW_025759914.1:0-4094 GCF_021184085.1 Oncorhynchus gorbuscha | reverse complement strand
ATCACTAGATATCTTAAGTTAAGTTGCCAGTAAATCATTTCATATCTTAAGTTAAGTTGACAGTATATCATTTCATATCTTAAGTTAAGTTAACAGTATATCACTAGATATTTTAAGTTAAGTTGACAGTATATCACTAGATATTTTAAGTTAAGTTGACAGTATATCACTTCATATATTAAGTTAAGTTAACAGTATATCACTAGATATTTTAAGTTAAGTTGACAGTATATCACTTCATATATTAAGTTAAGTTAACAGTATATCACTAGATATTTTAAGTTAAGTTGACAGTATATCACTAGATATTTTAAGTTAAGTTGACAGTATATCATTTCATATCTTAAGTTAAGTTGACAGTATATCATTTCATATCTTAAGTTAAGTTGACAGTATATCACTAGATATCTTAAGTTAAGTTGACAGTAAATCATTTCATATCTTAAGTTAAGTTGACAGTATATCACTAGATATTTTAAGTTAAGTTAACAGTATATCACTAGATATCTTAAGTTAAGTTGACAGTATATCACTAGATATTTTAAGTTAAGTTGACAGTATATCACTAGATATTTTAAGTTAAGTTAACAGTATATCACTAGATATTTTAAGTTAAGTTAACAGTATATCACTAGATATCTTAAGTTAAGTTGCCAGTAAATCATTTCATATCTTAAGTTAAGTTGACAGTATATCATTTCATATCTTAAGTTAAGTTAACAGTATATCACTAGATATTTTAAGTTAAGTTAACAGTATATCACTAGATATTTTAAGTTAAGTTGACAGTATATCACTAGCATATCTTAAGTTAAGTTGACAGTATATCACTAGATATTTTAAGTTAAGTTAACAGTATATCACTAGATATTTTAAGTTAAGTTAACAGTATATCACTAGATATTTTAAGTTAAGTTGACAGTATATCACTAGATATTTTAAGTTAAGTTAACAGTGTATCACTAGATATTTTAAGTTAAGTTAACAGTATATCACTAGATATTTTAAGTTAAGTTGACAGTATATCACTTCATATATTAAGTTAACAGTGTATCACTTGCATATCACCTCATAGTACTGCTTATGACTTGTACATGACTTCTGATAGAATCTAAATAATAGATGAACTATATAGGAACTCTGCTAACACATTGCCAACACTGCATAGCTCTAGCAGTGATTTCACCGTTCTCTCACACTCAGCAAGGCAAAGATTGCATTCTAAATGGCTCCCGAATCCCTACAGGCTCTGGTCAAAAGTAGTGCATTTGTAAGGAATATGGTGCCATTTGGGACACTGAGAGAGAGTGTTTCTGGGGCATGACATCACAGCACTCCCAACATTACTATCACTCTCGGTTATGCAATATTTCTTTAAGAGAAGTAGTAGATTTTTTCCGCTCCAATCACCAATGAAAAAAAGGGAGGACATTTAAGCCTAGTTTATACATGGTGGTAACATGTGTGCCTTGTCCTGATCTCGACTACATTCTGACTGTGCCCATATTCGTCGTGTCCACATATTAGTCTTTCAGAATAATATTTATTTATTTTAAGACACATTGATGCCGTAAGTTAATGGTTCCATCTCTCAATCATTTTAGAAGGCAGGATAATGGTGATATGTCTATAATCTGTCTATACTTTTAGGATATCCAGCCACAATCTGTGCCTGACTACCTACTGAGGTGGTCAGGAAGATCTGATCAAAATCAGATCACAATGTGTCTTTTAATCGTTTACAGCTGTAAAAGGCACAATCAGAATGTGGACAAGATCAAGACAAAGGATGAATGTTACTGTAGAACCAGGTATAAACAGGGTTTGAGAGAGTGCCACTGCCAGCAATGAGGTCATGTAGCTGTCTGTGCCAGTTCTACCAGCCAACCACACAGACACGGTCTATCTCTTTCTGTCTGACAGACACTCCTCTTTCCTCTTCTCTCTCTCTCTCTCTCTCTCTCTCTCTCTCTCTCTCTCTCTCTCTCTCTCTCTGCTCTCTCTCTCTCTCTCTCTCTCTCTCTCTCTCTCTCTCTCTCTCTCTGTCTCTCTCTCTCTCTCTCTCTCTCTTCTTCTCTCTCAGACATTTAGCTCTCTCTCTTTCCTTCTCTCTCTCGGACTCTTTCTCTCTCTCTCTCTTTCTTTCTCTCTCTTCTTTCTCTCTCTCTCTCTCTCTTTCTTTCCTTCTCTCTCTCAGACTCTTTCTTCCGCTCTCTCTCACTCAGCCATCTTTCTTCTCTCCTCTCCGCTCTCTCTCTCTCAGCTCTTTCTTTTTCTTCTCTCTCTCTCTCTCTGCTCTCTCTCAGCCTCTTTCTTCTCTCTCTCTCTCTCTCTCAGCCTCTTTCTTTCTCTCTCTCTCTCTCTCTGCTCTCTCTCTTCTCTCTCTCTCTTCTCTCTCTCTCTCTCTCTCTCTCTCTCTCACTCACCACTCACCACTCACTCACTCACCACTCACTCACTCACCACCACCACTACACCACTCACTCACTCACCACTCACTCACTCCCTCGACAGTGACAGTGTAGGAGTAATGGAGATCTGTTTAGTACATAGAAACCCTGTAAGACGGTAAACTTTATGATTCTGTCACAGTTCTGTACTGGTACATTACAGGTCCATATTTCTGTGTGGCTGATCACCCTGAAAGCATGCCGTACTGTACTCTACCTCGTGTGACAGGGTCAAACAGATATCCATCGCTGTTCCACACATAGAATGTGTTTGTAGCTCACTACTTTTGACCAGGGCTCATAGTGCTCTCACGATGCTGTACATTGAGTAAGGTGCCACTTGGAGCATACATACTGTCCTCACTGAAGGCTTCACTATTTAACTAGAACAGTTGTTGAAGTCTAGAACAGAGTTAACTGTAGAACAGTAGACTAAGCCACAAGTCTTCATTGTCTAATCTGCTGAGCCATTGGACTAGCACAGCAACAGAACACTATTCTGTATATTTGAAGTCATTCAAGTAATTTTTCCATGATTCCAAAACAAGTACAATTCCTCAATTCAAAACAGGTATAGATCCGAGTCCATAGAGAGAGCTCCTAGTCAGAGGAGAGGAGAGTAGGCTACAGCAGAAAGAGCAACCAACCCCGGGCTGTGGGTCAGATGTTAACCACAGACCTATGTAGCCCAGAAAAATGATCCCATGTGGTCCCCATGCACAGGGTGAGCACATGAGGTTATTTCCTGTGTGTGTGAGCATGTGTGTGTGTGTGTGTTGTGCGTGTGTGTGGCTGGGGTGTGTCTTGGAGAATCTGATGCTTTATAAAATTGCAGAAGTGTTGTGTGTGCGTGTGTGTGTTTAAGGCATAATACTGGATTCCACTTGGAGCAAATTGTCCATGATAGCCTTTAAAAACAAAGAAAAGGTGAAATAGTGAAGAAAGAAAGGTCAAGTCAAATGGAGAGAGATAGAGTATGTGAGAGAGAGAGAGAACTTTTGAGTGAATTAGAGGGATAAAGGGATAGAGGGATAAAGGGAGAACATGTAAAGTGTGGTTTTCTCTGGTCGGGGCTAGTGTGTGCAAAGGTGTACAGTTACACTGCCTTTTCTCTCTCTTCCAGCCTGGGAGGAATGAGATTAGCCAGAGGGTGAATGGGGCCCCAGAGAGAGGGAGAGAGAGAGAGGGAGAGAGAGGGAGAGAGAGACAGAGAGAGAGAGAGCGAGAGAGAGGGAGAGAGAGAGAGAGAGAGAGAGAGAGAGAGAGAGAGAGAGAGAGAGAGAGAATGAGGCCCCACAGAGAGAGTGAGAGATAAACCCAATTTTGATAAACTCCCATATCTACTGGGTGAAATACCACAGTGTGCAATCACAGCATCAAGATGTGTGACCAGTTGCCACAAGAAAAGGGCAACCAGTGAAGATGTTTATTTCTGTTTATTTATTTTCCCGTTTGTACTTTAACTATTTGCACCTAATATGACATTTGATATGTCTTTATTCTTTTGGAACTTTGGCAATGTTAACATATGTTTCCCATGCCAATAAAGCCCTTAAATTGACATTGAAATTGAATTGAGAGAGAGAGACTGAGAGAGAGAGAGAGAGAGAGAGAGAGAGAGAGAGAGAGAGAGAGAGAGAGAGA
>NW_025759913.1:0-4095 GCF_021184085.1 Oncorhynchus gorbuscha | reverse complement strand
GCTTTGCTGCAGGAGGGTCTGGTGCACCACTAGAACACCTGGGAAGGACACTGCAGGGCAAATCGGTTTGCAATTTGAAGTGGTACATATGTGCGACAACCTACTAAATTCATAGTAACAGGTTGCACAAGTAAACAAGGAGAATAGACTATTTCCCTGACCGGGATTCGAACCCAGGCCGCGGCGGTGAGAGCACCGAATCCTAACCACTAGACCACCAGGGAAGGGTACAACATTTCAAATCGGTTCCCAGTGTGAGCTGGTACATATGTGCGATAACCTTCTATATTCATTGTGACAGGATGCACACGTAAACATGTAGCAAAAGAGCAGTTCACTGACCGGGAATCGAATCCTAACCACTAGACCACCAGGGAAGGGTACTACAGTGCAAATCGGGAGTCAAACTGGGAGTTGAACCACCAGGGAAGGGTACTACAGTGGAAATCGGGAGTCGAACCCGGGCCACGGCGGTGAGAGCTCCGAATCCTAACCACTAGAGCACCAGGGAAGGATAATACAGTGCAAATTGGTTCTCAGTGTGAGCTGGTACATATGTGCGATAACCTTCTAAATTCATAGTGACAGGTTGCACAAGTAAATAAGGAGCATAGACTATTTCCCTGACCGGGAATCAAACCCAGGGCGCGGCGGTGAGAGTGCCAAATCCTAACCACTAGACCACCAGGGAAGGATAATACAGTGCAAATCGGTTCTCAGTGTGAGCTGGTACATATGTGCGATAACCTTCTATATTCATTGTGACAGGTTGTACAAGTAAACATGTAGCAAAATGAGTAGTTCCCTGACCGGGAATAGAACCCGGGCCGCAGCGGTGAGAGCGCAGAATCCTAACCACTAGACCACCAGGGAAGGGTACTACAGTGCAATTCGTTTCCCAGTTTGAAATGGTACATATAGTTGAAGTCGTAAGTTTCCATCCACTTAGGCTGGAGTCATTAAAACCTGTTTGTCAACCCCTCCCCACATTTCTTGCTAACAAACAATAGTTTTGGCAGTCGGTTAGGACATCTACTTTGTGCATGACACAAGTCATTTTTCCAACAATTGTTTACAGAGGGATTATTTCATTTATAATTCACTGTATCACAAATTCAGTGGGCCAGAAGTTTACATACACAAAGTTGGCTGTGCCTTTAAACAGTTTGTAAAATTCCCGAAAATGATGTCTTGGCTTTAGAAGCTTGTGATAGGCTAATTGACATCCTTTGAGTCAATTGGAGGTGTACCTGTAGATGTATTTCAAGGCCTACCTTCAAACTCAGTGCCTCTTGCTTGACTCCATGGGAAAAGCAAAGGAAATCAGCCAAGACCTCAGAAAAATGTAGACCTCCACAAGTCTGGTTCCTCCTTGGGAGCAATTTCCAAACGCCTGAAGGTACCTCGCTCATCTGTAGAAACAATAGTACGCAAGTATAAACACCATGGGACCACGTAGGCGTCATACCGCTCAGCAAGGAAGAAGCTACTGCTCCAAAACCGCCATAAAAATGCCATACTACAGTTTGGGGACAAAGATCCTAGTTTTTGCAATAACCTAGTTTTTGCGCCGAATCCTAACCACTAGACCACCAGGGAAGGGTACTACAGTGCAAATCGGTTCCCAGTGTGAGCTGGTACATATGTGCGATAACCTTCTATATTCATTGTGACAGGTTGCACAAGTAAACATGTAGCAAAAGAGTAGTTCCCTGACCGGGGATCGAACCCGGGCCGCGGCGGTGAGAGCGCCGAATCCTAACCACTAGACCACCAGGGAAGGGTACTACAGTGCAAATCGGTTCCAAGTGTGAGCTGGTACATATGTGCGATAACCTTCTATATTCATTGTGACAGGTTGTACAAGTAAACATGTAGCAATAGAGTAGTTCCCTGACCGGGAATCGAACCCAGGCCGCGGCGGTGAGAGCGCCGAATCCTAACCACTAGACCACCAGGGAAGGGTACGACAGTGCAAATCGGTTCCAAGTGTGAGCTGGTACATATGTGCGATAACCTTCTGTATTCATTGTGACAGGTTGTACAAGTAAACATGTAGCAAAAGAGTAGTTCCCTGACCAGGAATCAAACCCGAGAGAGCGCCGAATCCTAACCACTAGACCACCAGGGAAGGGTACTACAGTGCAAATCAGGAGTCGAACTGGGAGTCGAACCACCAGGAAAGGGTACTACAGTGGAAATCGGGAGTCGAACCTGGGCCGCGGCGGTGAGAGCGCCGAATCCTAACCACTAGACCACCAGGGAAGGGTACAACAGTGCAAATCGGTTCCCAGTGTGGGAACTGGAGTGGGATCCTCGGGACAGTAAGACAGAGACTGGGTTTTTGGGGACTACGACAGTTGACTTTTGAGGGCAAGGTTTTAATCATCAAAGCTGTGATTTTACCTGTGCTTTTACTAATCAGTTCTGTTTTTACCCCCCCCGAAGGAGTATTTTAGCCCTGGAGCGGATGCTCTTCTACTTTCTGTGGGGAAGCAAGTGGGAGAGGCTGAGGAGGGAGGTGGTCAAGAGGCCCAGGTCCAAGGGGGGGAAAGGCTTGCCTGACCTCTACTTGTTCCTGGGCAGCCGCTACACAGCATTACATCTGACTCTTGCCACCTCCCTGGTCAATAACAAGACACAGGCCCTCGCACGGTTCTGGCTTGGATCTTACCTCAGGACACTGAGGCTGATCCCAGTCGACCTGCGAGCCCCAGTCTCTTTCCTGCTCCCCACCCACTACTTCCAGCTCCAGAAATTTTTAAGACATTTTAAACTGGAAAAGGAAGCAGTCACGGTTTTAACTAAACACCGCTCTCTTCTCTCTCTTGTGCAGGAGCGGGAACCAGTATGTCCAGTGCGCGGGCTCGCTATAGGCGAGCCCACAACGGTCTGGCGCAACGTGGCCCATCCTGCTCTCCTGAATCGGCATCGGGACCTGTCCTGGATGGTCGCCCACGAGATCCTCCCGGTCAGGGCCGTTATGCACTCACGGGGCATGGCGAGGACATCCGCGTGCCCCCGACCGGGCTGCAGCCAAGAAGAGTCGGTGAGGCACATGCTCTGGGAGTGCAGAGCCGCCAGGGACCTGTGGAAGGAAGCAGGCCCCCTGATCACCTCGTGTCTGCCAGCAGGGGAGGACCTAACACCTCAGCTCGTGCTGTACGGAGTGGGCAGAAGGCCCATTCCACCGAAGGCCTTCACCAAGTTCTGGCCCACCCTCACGTGTCTGAAGGAAGCACTGTGGTCCTCCCGTAACCTGCTGGTAGCAAAAAGCGCAGAGACCACCCCCCAGGCAGTGGCCATGGTAGCCACGGAAGCCCTGGGGTGGTACGAACGGAGGGGGCCTCGACCCCAGGCGAAGGGTCCCCCACAACACCCTAGGTCCCGGCGGCCACGGCCTGACAGCGCTGCGGCGCCTAGGGCGATGCGCCTAGGGGAGGGATCTCCTCTGGGCCCCAAAGGACGGGACGATGGTCTATTCGGGAGAGCAGGATGAGGCGAGTTTGATAAGGACTCACCCCGCTCCTGTACAAGCGATTGAAGACAGCCTTTTAACAAAGTGACTTTTTAACATGTTTCTAACGTCTTAAAAATGTTTTATCTTTGTTGAATCATTTCATACACATTTTAAATGGCTTTTACAGATTTTGTTTTACAAAGAAAGTACTTTTATTCATAGTTGTTGTCATTGGTTTTAACAACACGTACTTTTAACAAATTTAAATGTAAATTCAAATGCTGTGTTTTATGCCTTGTTGCCGTTTTTATGTGTATAAATGATTAAATGAATGTATGAGCTGTTTTTTTAAAAGCAATTGTGAAAATAAAACTTTTCCAAAATAAAAAAATATGTGCGACAACCTACTAAATTCATAGTGACAGGTTGCACAAGTAAACAAGGAGAATAGACTATTTCCCTGACCGGGAATCGAACCCGGGCCGCGGCGGTGAGAGCGCCGAATCCTAACCACTAGACCACCAGGGAAGGGTACTACAGTGAAATTCGTTTCCCAGTTTGAAATGGTACATATAGTTGAAGTCGTAAGTTTCCATCCACTTAGGCTGGGGTCATTAAAACCTGTTTGTCAACAC
>NW_025759912.1:0-4095 GCF_021184085.1 Oncorhynchus gorbuscha | reverse complement strand
AGTGGCGACAACGTTCATTTGAATTGACGTATATGTTTTTGCGATTGAGCAACAATACATCACTTTGTGCTCAGAAAGAAGAAAGACTAAAGGAAGGAATACATAAAAGGAATGAGGCCTTCGAAGTGAGGAGTTCAGTGAGGAGAATATGATTCAGGTCAGTGAGGAGAGTATGATTCAGTTCATTGAGGATAATACAATTCAGTTCAGTAAGGAGAATATCATTCAGTTCAGTAAGGAGAATGTGATTCAATTCAGTGAGGTGAGTATGATTCAGTTCATTGAGGATCATATGATTCAGTTCAGTAAGGAGAACATGATTCAGTTCAGTGAGGAGAATATGATTCAGTTCAGTGAATAATGTTACTGTTACTCTATTGATCCACTTTAAGACAACATAGTCCTTTGGGCTTTAATGATGTTTTGGTTTCACTTTTAGGCAGTTTGACTGACAGCTAACATAGGGCAAGATATTCTCTACTAAAAAGGCAACACACTCAATAATCTATAGACGGCTCCAGAGACGGCCCCACGCGGCATTCTTAAAAGGGCCAGCCATGCCATATCTCTATCGTTGCAGTTGCGGCCAGGTATGGCAGTTTCTTTGGAGATTGCGTTGAAGCAATGCTTTGGATAAAAACCTATTCTCGTTGGTCACATATTAACTGAACATTCTCTAATACATTCACAGGTAGTGTAGCTTTTTTAAAATGTTATTTTATTTCACCTTTATTTAACCAGGTAGGCTAGTTGAGAACAAGTTCTCATTTACAACTGCGACCTGGCCAAGATAAAGCAAAGCAGTTCGACACATACAACGACACAGATGTCATGTGCAAATGAGGTAGGATACGGGAGGTAAGGCAATAAATAGGCCATGGTGGCAAAGTAATTACAATATAGCAATTAAACACTGGAATGTTAGATGTGCAGAAGATGAATGTGCAAGTAGAGATACTGGGATGCAAAGGAGCAAGATGAATAAACAAATACAGTATGGGGTGGGTGCTGCTATGGTGACCAGTGAGCTGAGATAAGGCGGGGCTTTACCTGGAAGAGACTTGTAGATGACCTGGAGTCAGTGGGTTTGGTGACGAGTATGAAGAGAGGGCCAGCCAATGAGAGCATACAGGTCACAGTGGTGGGCAGTATATGGTGCTTTGGTGACAAAACGGATGGCGCTGTGATAGACTGCATCCAGTTTGTTGAGTAGAGAACTTAGAAAGCCAGGGTAGAATAGATATAGGCCTGTAGCAGTTTGGGATTAGAGTGTCTCCCCCTTTGAAGAGGGGGATGATCGCGGCAGCTTTCCAATCTATGGGAATCTCAGACAATACGAAAGAGAGGTTAAACAGGCTAGTAATAGGGGTTGCAACAATTTCGGCAGATAATTTTAGAAAGAGCGGGTCCAGATTGTCTAGCCTGGTTGATTTGTAAAAATGTAAATTTGTAACTCTTTCAGAACATCAGCTATATGGATTTAGATGAAGGAGAACTGGGGAGGTTTGGGTGAGTTGCTGTGGGGAGCGCAGGGCTGTTGACCGGGGTAGGGGTAGCCAGGTGGAAAGAATGGCCAGCCGTAGAAAAATGCTTATTGAAATTCTCAATTATTGTGGATTTATCGGTAGTGACAGTGTTTCCTAGCCTCAGTACAGTGGGCAGCTGGAGGAGGTGCTCTTTATTCTCCAGGTATAGTACCAGAACTTTGGGTTTGTACTACAGGAAAAATTTCTGTTTGAAAAAGCTTGCCTTAGCTTGCCTAACTGCTAACGCTAAAACATTCACAGGTAGTATATCTAATGCTAATACATTCCCAGGTAGTGTAGTTAATGCTAATACATTCCCAGGTATTGTAGCTAATGCTAACACATTCCCAGGTAGCGTAGCTATCGCTAATACTTTCCCAGGTAGTGTAGCTAATGCTAACACATTCCCAGGTAGCGTAGCTAACGCTAATACATTCCCTGGTAGTTTAGCTAATGCTAATACAATTCCAGGTTGCGTAGCTAACGCTAATACAGTCACAGGTAGTGTAGCTAGCGGTAATACATTCTCAGCTAGTGTAGCTAGCACTAATACATTACCAGGTAGTGTAGCTAGCACTAATACATTACCAGGTAGTGTAGCTAGCACTAATACATTCTAAGCTAGTGTAGCTAGCACTAATACATTCCCAGGTAGTGTAGCTAGCGCTAATACATTCTAAGCTAGTGTAGCTAACGCTAATACATTCACAGGTAGTGTAGCTAGCGCTAATACATTCTAAGCTAGTGTAGCTAGCGCTAATACACTCTGCTAGTGTAGCTAGCACTAATACATTCCCAGGTAGTGTAGCTAGCACTAATACACTCTAACCTAGTGTAGCTAGCACTAATACATTACCAGGTAGTGTAGCTAGCACTAATATTAGGTAGTGTAGCTAGCACTAATACATTCTAAAGCTAGTGTAGCTAGCACTATTATTCTAAGCTAGTGTAGCTAGCACTAATACACTCTAAGCTAGTGTAGCTAGCACTAATACACTCTAACCTAGTGTAGCTAGCACTAATACATTACCAGGTAGTGTAGCTAGCACTAATACATTACCAGGTAGTGTAGCTAGCACTAATACATTCTAAGCTAGTGTAGCTAGCACTAATACATTACCAGGTAGTGTAGCTAGCACTAATACATTCTAAGCTAGTGTAGCTAGCACTAATACATTCTAAGCTAGTGTAGCTAGCACTAATACACTCTAAGCTAGTGTAGCTAGCACTAATACACTCTAACCTAGTGTAGCTAGCACTAATACATTACCAGGTAGTGTAGCTAGCACTAATACATTACCAGGTAGTGTAGCTAGCACTAATACATTCTAAGCTAGTGTAGCTAGCACTAATACATTCTAAGCTAGTGTAGCTAGCACTAATACACTCTAAGCTAGTGTAGCTAGCACTAATACACTCTAAGCTAGTGTAGCTAGCACTAATACATTCTAAGCTAGTGTAGCTACCACTAATACATTCCTAGGTAGTGTAGGGAAGCAGGTGGCAGTAATCATGGTTCCTCTACATGGCTGATTGCTCCTCTGATGGAGCCTGTCATACCTCCCTCTGTTATCTATTCAGGCTAACAATCATACAGACAGACACACACACCCACACACACACCCACATAGACACACACACACACAGGTACATGTATACACACACACACCCACATAGACACACACAGACACACCCACATACACACACACACCCACATAGACTCACACACAGACACACCCACATACACACACACACACACGCACCCACATACACACACACACACACACACACACACACACACACACACACACACACACACACACACACACACACACACACACACACACACACACACACACACACACACACACACACACACAGACACACACACACCTACACACACACACACACACACACACATACACACACACACACACACACACACACACACATTAATACACACACACACATACACACACACACACATAGACACATTACACACACACACACACACACACACACACACACACACACACACACACACACACACACACACACACACACACACACACACACACACACACACACACACACACACAGAGGCTGCGTAAACACAGGCAGTCCAATTTAGATCTTTTTCTACTCATTGATATTTTGAGTAATCAGAGTGTCACGTACTGACCATAGTTCTTGGTCATGACGTGAGCTGGGTGGGCATTTTATGTTGTGTGTCTAGTTTGTCTGTTTCTGTGTTTGGCCTGATATGTTTCTCAATCAGAGGCAGGTGTTAGTCATTGTCTCTGATTGGGAACCATATTTCGGTAGCTTGTTTTGTGTTGGGGTTGGTGGGTGATTGTTTCCTGTCTTTGTGTCTCTGCACCAGATAGGACTGTGTTGGGGTTGGTGGGTGATTGTTTCCTGTCTTTGTGTCTCTGCACCAGATAGGACTGTGTTGGGGTTGGTGGGTGATTTGTTTCCTGTCTTTGTGTCTCTGCACCAGATAGGACTGTGTTGGGGTTGGTGGGTGACTGTTTCCTGTCTTTGTGTCTCTGCACCAGATAGGACTGTT
>NW_025759911.1:0-4095 GCF_021184085.1 Oncorhynchus gorbuscha | reverse complement strand
GGGCTACAGTGGGATGTTGAATAGAGCTGTTGTTTAATTATGAGGGCTACAGTGGGATGTTGAATAGGGCTGTTTGATTATGGGGCTACAGTGGGATGTTGAATAGGGCTGCTGTTTAATTATGGGGCTACAGTGGATGTTGAATAGGGTTGTTTAATTATGGGGCTACAGGGATGTTGAATAGCTGTTTGATTATGGGGGCTACAGGGGATGTTGAATAGGGCTGTTTGATTATGGGGCTACAATGGATGTTGAATAGGGCTGTTTGATTATGGGGGCTGCAGTGGGATGTTGAATAGGAGGCTGTTTAATTATGGGGCTACAGTGGGATGTTGAATAGGGCTGTTTGATTATGGGGCTACAGTGTGGGATGTTGAATAGGCTGTTGTTATGGGGGGCTACAGTGGGATGTTGAATAGGGCTGTTTGATTATGGGGCTACAGTGGGATGTTGAGAATAGGGCTGTTTGATTATGGGGCTACAGTGGGATGTTGAATAGGGCTGTTTGATTATGGGGCTACAGTGGGATGTTGAATAGGGCTGTTGTGATTATGGGGCTACAGTGGGATGTTGAATAGGGCTGTTTGATTATGGGGCTACAGGGATGTTGAATAGGGCTGTTTTTATTATGGGGCTACAGTGGGATGTTGAATAGGGCTGTTTGATTATGGGGCTACAGTGGGATGTTGAATAGGGCTGTTTGATTATGGGGCTACAGTGGGATGTTGAATAGGGCTGTTTAATTATGGGGCTACAGGGATGTTGAATAGGGCTGTTTGATTATGGGGCTACAGTGGGATGTTGAATAGGGCTGTTTGATTATGGGGCTACAGTGGGATGTTGAATAGGCTGTTTAATTATGGGGCTACAGTGGGATGTTGAATAGGGCTGTTTACCAAGGCTGGGATGTTGAATATTGAGGCTACAGTAGTTGAATAGGGCTGTTGTTTAATTAGGAGCTGTTTGTTTAATTATGGGGCTACAGGGATGTTGAATAGGGCTGTTTGATTATGGGGCTACAGTGGATTTTGGAATAGGGCTGTTTTTATGGGGCTACAGGGATGTTGAATAGGGCTGTTTGATTATGGGGCTACAGTGGGATGTTGAATAGGGCTGTTTAATTATGGGGGCTACAGTGGGATGTTGAATAGGGCTGTTTGATTATGGGGCTACAGGATGTTGAATTAGGATTATGGGGCTTGTTGAATAGGGCTGTTTGATTATGGGGCTACAGTGGGATGTTGAATAGGGCTGTTTGATTATGGGGCTACAGTGGGATGTTGAATAGGGCTGTTTGATTATGGGGGCTACAGTGGGATGTTGAATAGGGCTGTTTGATTATGGGGCTACAGTGGGATGTTGAATAGGGTTGTTTAATTATGGGGCTACAGTAGGATGTTGAATAGGGCTGTTTGATTATGGGGCTACAGTGTGGGATGTTGAATAGGGCTGTTTGATTATGGGGCTACAGTGGGATGTTGAATAGGGCTGTTTGATTATGGGGCTACAGTGGGATGTTGAATAGGGCTGTTTAATTATGGGGCTGTTAGTGGGATGTTGAATAGGGCTGTTGGATTATGGGGCTGCCAGTGGGATGTTGAATAGGGCTGTTTGATTATGGGGCTACAGTGGGATGTTGAATAGGGCTGTTGCTTCAGTTATTGAGCCAAGGCTGTTTGATTGTAGCTACAGGGATGTTGAATAGGGCTGTTTTTTAATTATGGGGCTACAGTGGGATGTGTTGAATAGGGCTGTTGTTTAATTATGGGGCTACAGTGGGATGTTGAATAGGGCTGTTTGATTATGGGGCTACAGTGGGATGTTGAATAGGGCTGTTTGATTATGGGGCTACAGTGGGATGTTGAATAGGGCTGTTTGATTAGGCTGGGATGCTAGGGCTGTTTGAGTGGGATGTTGAATAGGGCTGTTTGATTATGGGGCTACAGTGGGATGTTGAATAGGGCTGTTTGATTATGGGGCTACAGTAGGATGTTGAATAGGGCTGTTTGATTATGGGGCTACAGTGGGATGTTGAATAGGGCTGTTTGATTATGGGGCTACAGTGGGATGTTGAATAGGGCTGTTTGATTATGGGGCTACAGTGGGATGTTGAATGGGGGCTGTTTGATTATGGGGCTACAGTGGGATGTTGAATAGGGATGGTAGACTGTTTGATTATGGGGCTACAGTGGGATGTTGAATGGGGCTGTTTGATTATGGGGCTACAGTGGGATGTTGAATAGGGCTGTTTGATTATGGGGGCTACAGTGGGATGTTGAATGGGGCTGTTTGATTATGGGAGCTACAGTAGGTGTTTAGACAAGGCTGTACGGTGTAGAGCTACAGTGAGATGTTGGAGCCAAGGCTGTTGTTTATTATGGGGGCTACAGTAGGATGTTGAACAAGATTTATTTAGTATGAGGCTACAGTAGGATGTTAGACAAGGCTGTTTGATTATGGGAGGCTACAGTAGAGTGTTGAATAAGGCTGTTTGATTATAGAGGCTACAATAGGATGTTAGACAAGGCTGTTTGATTATGGGCTACAGTGAGATGTTGAATAGGAGCTGTTTAATTATGAGGCTACAGTAGGATGTTGAATAGGGCTGTTTGATTATGGGGCTACAGTGGGATGTTGAATAGGGCTGTTTGATTATGGGGCTACAGTGGGATGTTGAATAGGGCTGTTTGATTATGGGGCTACAGTGGGATGTTGAATAGGGCTGTTTGATTATGGGGCTACAGTGGGATGTTGAATAGGGCTGTTTGATTATGGGGCTACAGTGGGATGTTGAATAGGGCTGTTTGATTATGGGGCTACAGTGGGATGTTGAATAGGGCTGTTTGATTATGGGGCTACAGTGGGATGTTGAATAGGGCTGTTTGATTATGGGGCTACAGTGGGATGTTGAATAGGGCTGTTTAATTATGGGGCTACAGTGGGATGTTGAATAGGGCTGTTTGATTATGGGGCTACAGTGGGATGTTGAATAGGGCTGTTTGATTATGGGGCTACAGTGGGATGTTGAATAGGGCTGTTTGATTATGGGGCTACAGTGGGATGTTGAATAGGGCTGTTTGATTATGGGGCTACAGTGGGATGTTGAATAGGGCTGTTTGATTATGGGGCTACAGTGGGATGTTGAATAGGGCTGTTTGATTATGGGGCTACAGTGGGATGTTGAATAGGGCTGTTTAATTATGGGGCTACAGTGGGATGTTGAATAGGGCTGTTTGATTATGGGGCTACAGTGGGATGTTGAATAGGGCTGTTTGATTATGGGGCTACAGTGGGATGTTGAATAGGGCTGTTTGATTATGGGGCTACAGTGGGATGTTGAATAGGGCTGTTTGATTATGGGGCTACAGTGGGATGTTGAATAGGGCTGTTTGATTATGGGGCTACAGTGGGATGTTGAATAGGGCTGTTTGATTATGGGGCTACAGTGGGATGTTGAATAGGGCTGTTTGATTATGGGGCTACAGTGGGATGTTGAATAGGGCTGTTTAATTATGGGGCTACAGTGGGATGTTGAATAGGGCTGTTTGATTATGGGGCTACAGTGGGATGTTGAATAGGGCTGTTTGATTATGGGGCTACAGTGGGATGTTGAATAGGGCTGTTGTTTAATTATGGGGCTACAGTGGGATGTTGAATAGGAGCTGTTTGATTATGGGGCTACAGTGGGATGTTGAATAGGGCTGTTTGATTATGGGGCTACAGTGGGATGTTGAATAGGGCTGTTTGATTATGGGGCTACAGTGGGATGTTGAATAGGGCTGTTTGATTATGGGGCTACAGTGGGATGTTGAATAGGGCTGTTTAATTATGGGGCTACAGTGGGATGTTGAATAGGGCTGTTTGATTATGGGGCTACAGTGGGATGTTGAATAGGGCTGTTTGATTATGGGGCTACAGTGGGATGTTGAATAGGGCTGTTTGATTATGGGGCTACAGTGGGATGTTGAATGGGGCTGTTTGATTATGGGGCTACAGTGGGATGTTGAATAGGGCTGTTTGATTATGGGGCTACAGTGGGATGTTGAATGGGGCTGTTTAATTATGGGGCTACAGTGGGATGTTGAATGGGACTGT
>NW_025759910.1:0-4096 GCF_021184085.1 Oncorhynchus gorbuscha | reverse complement strand
CTGTACGTGCCCCAAGCGTGCCCCAGTCTCTCTCTCTCTGTAGTGTCTCAAGCGTGCCCCAGTGTCTCTCTGTAGTGTCTCAACGTGCCCCAGTGTCTCTCTCTCTTCTGTAGTGTCTCAACGTGCCCCAGTGTCTCTTGCTCTGTAGTGTCTCAACGTGCCCCAGTGTCTCTCTCTGTAGTGTCTCAACGTGCCCCAGTGTCTCTCTCTCTGTAGTGTCTCAACGTGCCCCAGTGTCTCTCTCTCTGTAGTGTCTCAACGTGCCCCAGTGTCTCTCTGTAGTGTCTCAACGTGCCCCAGTGTCTCTCTGTAGTGTCTCAACGTGCCCCAGTGTCTCTCTGTAGTGTCTCAACGTGCCCCAGTGTCTCTCTGTAGTGTCTCAACGTGCCCCAGTGTCTCTCTCTCTCTGTAGTGTCTCAACGTGCCCCAGTGTCTCTCTCTCTCTGTAGTGTCTCAACGTGCCCCAGTGTCTCTCTCTCTGTAGTGTCTCAACGTGCCCCAGTGTCTCTCTCTCTGTAGTGTCTCAACGTGCCCCAGTGTCTCTCTCTCTGTAGTGTCTCAACGTGCCCCAGTGTCTCTCTGTAGTGTCTCAACGTGCCCCAGTGTCTCTCTGTAGTGTCTCAACGTGCCCCAGTGTCTCTCTGTAGTGTCTCAACGTGCCCCAGTGTCTCTCTCTTTCTGTAGTGTCTCAACGTGCCCCAGTGTCTCTCTCTCTCTGTAGTGTCTCAACGTGCCCCAGTGTCTCTCTCTCTCTGTAGTGTCTCAACGTGCCCCAGTGTCTCTCTCTCTGAAGTGTCTCAACGTGCCCCAATGTCTCTCTGTAGTGTCTCTCTCTCTCTCTCTCTGTAGTGTCTCAATGTGTCCCAGTGTCTCTCTGTAGTGTCTCAACGTGCCCCAGTGTCTCTCTCTCTCTCTGTAGTGTCTCAACGTGCCCCAGTGTCTCTCTCTCTCTCTGTAGTGTCTCAACGTGCCCCAGTGTCTCTCTCTCTGTAGTGTCTCAACGTGCCCCAGTGTCTCTCTCTCTCTGTAGTGTCTCAACGTGCCCCAGTGTCTCTTGCTCTGTAGTGTCTCAACGTGCCCCAGTGTCTCTCTCTCTCTGTAGTGTCTCAACGTGCCCCAGTGTCTCTCTCTCTGTAGTGTCTCAACGTGCCCCAGTGTCTCTCTCTCTGTAGTGTCTCAACGTGCCCCAGTCGCTCTCTCTCTCTCCTCTCTCTGTAGTGTCTCAACGTGCCCCAGTGTCTCTCTGTAGTGTCTCAACGTGCCCCAGTGTCTCTCTCTGTAGTGTCTCAACGTGCCCCTGTGTCTCTCTGTAGTGTCTCAACGTGCCCCAGTGTCTCTCTGTAGTGTCTCAACGTGCCCCAGTGTCTCTCTCTCTGTAGTGTCTCAACGTGCCCCAGTGTCTCTCTCTCTGTAGTGTCTCAACGTGCCCCAGTGTCTCTCTCTCTGTAGTGTCTCAACGTGCCCCAGTGTCTCTCTCTCTGTAGTGTCTCAACGTGCCCCAGTGTCTCTCTCTCTGTAGTGTCTCAACGTGCCCCAGTGTCTCTCTCTGTAGTGTCTCAACGTGCCCCAGTGTCTCTCTCTCTGTAGTGTCTCAACGTGCCCCAGTGTCTCTCTGTAGTGTCTCAACGTGCCCCAGTGTCTCTCTGTAGTGTCTCAACGTGCCCCAGTGTCTCTCTCTTTCTGTAGTGTCTCAACGTGCCCCAGTGTCTCTCTCTCTCTGTAGTGTCTCAACGTGCCCCAGTGTCTCTCTCTCTCTGTAGTGTCTCAACGTGCCCCAGTGTCTCTCTCTCTGAAGTGTCTCAACGTGCCCCAGTGTCTCTCTGTAGTGTCTCTCTCTCTCTGTAGTGTCTCAACGTGCCCCAGTGTCTCTCTGTAGTGTCTCAACGTGCCCCAGTGTCTCTCTCTCTCTGTAGTGTCTCAACGTGCCCCAGTGTCTCTCTCTCGTAGTGTCTCAACGTGCCCCAGTGTCTCTCTCTCTGTAGTGTCTCAACGTGCCCCAGTGTCTCTCTCTTCTGTAGTGTCTCAACGTGCCCCAGTGTCTCTCTCTCTGTAGTGTCTCAACGTGCCCCAGTGTCTCTCTCTCTGTAGTGTCTCAAGCGTGCCCCAGTGTCTCTCTCTGTGGTGTCTCAACGTGCCCCAGTGTCTCTCTGTGGTGTCTCAGCGTTGCCCCCGTGTCTTCCATATATATGTGGTGTCAACGTGCTTTAGTGTCTGTCTCTATATATATATATATATATATATATATATATATATATATATATATATATATATATATATATATATATATATATATATATATATATATATATATATATATATATATATATATATATATATATATATATATATATATATATATATATATATATATATATATATATATATATATATATATATATGTTACTACTCTCTCTCTCTCTCCAGTGTCTCTCTCTCTCTCTCTCTCTCTCCTCCCCACTATTCCTCTGCTCATAGTGTCTCACGTGTCCCAGTGTCTCTCTCTGTAGTGTCTCAACGTTTGACATGAACCCAGTGTCTCTCTCTCTGTAGTGTCCTCCCCACATGCCTCTGCCAGTGCTCTCTCTGGTGTCTCAACGTCCCCACTATTCCTCTGCCAGTAGCTTGACATGAACCCGTGTCTCCACTCCCCACTATTCCTCTGCTGTAGTTTGACATGAACCCAGTGTCTCTTCTAATTCTCCCCACTATTCCTCCTCTGCCAGTAGCTTGACATGAACCCAGTGTCTCTCTTCTACCCCTCCCCACTGTTCCTCTGCCAGTATTGTCTGAACTCCCCAGTGTCTCTGTAGTGTCTCAGCCCACAGTGTCCTCTGCCAGTAGTCTCAACATGAACCCAGTGTCTCTCCTCTCTCACTGTAGTGTCTCCAGTAGCGTGCATGAACCCAGTGTCTCTCACTCTCCCCTGTAGTGTCTGACATGAACCCAGTGTCTCTCTGTAGTGTCTCAACTCCTACCAGTGTCTCTCTGCTAGTAGCTCAGTACTGAACCCATGTCTCTCTCTGTAGTGTCTCAACGTGCCCCACTATTCCTCTGCCAGTAGCTTCTGAACGTGCCCCAGTGTCTCCTCTCCCTCCCCACTGTTCCTCTGCCAGTAGCTTGACATGAACTGCTAGTGTCTCAACGTCCTCCCCACTGTCTCCTCTCTGCTAGTGTCTCAACATGAACCCATGTCTCTCTGTAGTGTCTCCTTCCCCACATGTCCCTCTGTAGTGCTTGACATGAACCCAGTGTCTCTCTGTAGTGTCCCAGCACTTAGTTCCTCTGCCAGTGTCTCAACATGAACCCAGTGTCTTTGAGTGTCTCTCTCTCTCTGTAGTAGCTTGACATGAACCCAGTGTCTCTCTCTCTCTGTAGTGTCTCAACTCCCCACTATTCCTCTGCCAGTAGCTGTCTCCAACATGAACCCAGTGTCTCTCTCACTCTCCCACTATTCCTCTGCCAAGCTGTACCCCAGTGTCTCTCTCTCTCCCTGTAGTGTCTCAAACTGCCAGTGCTTGACATGAACTCTGTAGTGTCTCAGCCCCACTATTCCTCTGCCAGTAGCTGACATGAACCCAGTGTCTCTCTCACTGTCTCCTCTCTCTGCCAGTGTCTCAGCATGAACCCAGTGTCTCTGTAGTGTCTCTCCCACTATTCCTCTGCTCTGTAGCTCTGACATGAACCCAGTGTCTCTCTCAATTTCTCCCCACTATTCCTCTGCCAGTAGCTTTTGATTGATGAACCCAGTGTCTCTCTCACTCCCTCCCCACTATTCCTCTGCCAGTAGCTTGACATGAACCCAGTGTCTCTCTCACTCCCTCCCCACTATTCCTCTGCCAGTAGCTTGACATGAACCCAGTGTCTCTCTCACTCCCTCCCCACTATTCCTCTGCCAGTAGCTTGACATGAACCCAGTGTCTCTCTCTCTCTCTGTAGTGTCTCAACGTGCCCCAGTGTCTCTCTGTAGTGTCTCAACGTGCCCAGTGTCTCTCTGTAGTGTCTCCAACGTGCCCCAGTGTCTCTCTCTCTGTAGTGTCTCAACGTGCCCCAGTGTCTCTCTCTCTCTAGTGTCTCAACGTGCCCCAGTGTCTCTCTG
>NW_025759909.1:0-4097 GCF_021184085.1 Oncorhynchus gorbuscha | reverse complement strand
CATTACAGAAGCAACATATCATACGTCCTCAGTACACTGCAGTATGTTAGACTGTCAGGCAACACATTACAGAAGCAACATATCTTCGTCACCTCAGTACACTGCAGTATGTTAGACTGTCAGGCAACACATTACAGAAGCAACATATCTTCGTCACCTCAGTACACTGCAGTATGTTAGACTGTCAGGCAACACATTACAGAAGCAACATATCTTCGTCACCTCAGTACACTGCAGTATGTTAGACTGTCAGGCAACACATTACAGAAGCAACATATCTTCGTCACCTCAGTACACTGCAGTATGTTAGACTGTCAGGCAACACATTACAGAAGCAACATATCTTCGTCACCTCCAGTACACTGCAGTATGTTAGACTGTCAGGCAACACATTACAGAAGCAACATATCTTCGTCACCTCAGTACACTGCAGTATGTTAGACTGTCAGGCAACACATTACAGAAGCAACATATCTTCGTCACCTCAGTACAACTGCAGTATGTTAGACTGTCAGGCAACACATTACAGAAGCAACATATCTTCGTCACCTCAGTACACTGCAGTATGTTAGACTGTCAGGCAACACATTACAGAAGCAACATATCTTCGTCACCTCAGTACACTGCAGTATGTTAGACTGTCAGGCAACACATTACAGAAGCAACATATCTTCGTCACCTCAGTACCACTGCAGTATGTTAGACTGTCAGGCAACACATTACAGAAGCAACATATCTTCGTCACCTCAGTACACTGCAGTATGTTAGACTGTCGGGCAACACATTACAGAAGCAACATATCTTCATCACCTCAGTAAACTGCAGTATGTTAGACTGTCAGGCAACACATTACAGAAGCAACATATCTTCGTCACCTCAGTACACTGCAGTATGTTAGACTGTCAGGCAACACATTACAGAAGCAACATATCTTCGTCACCTCAGTACACTGCAGTATGTTAGACTGTCAGGCAACACATTACAGAAGCAACATATATTCGTCACCTCAGTACACTGCAGTATGTTAGACTGTCAGGCAACACATTACAGAAGCAACATATCTTTGTCACCTCAGTACACTGCAGTATGTTAGACTGTCAGGCAACACATTACAGAAGCAACATATCTTCGTCACCTCAGTACATTTTTACTGCAGTATGTTAGACTGTCAGGCAACACATTACAGAGCAACATATCTTCGTCACCTCAGTACACTGCAGTATGTTAGACTGTAAACAACACATTACAGAAGCAACATATCTTCGTCACCTCAGTACACTGCAGTATGTTAGACTGTCAGGCAACACATTACAGAGCAACATATCTTAAAAATCACCTCAGTACACTGCCCAGTATAAACTAGACTGTCAGGCAACACATTACAGAACAACATATCTTCGTCACCTCAGTACACTGCAGTATGTTAGACTGTCAGGCAACACATTACAGAAGCAACATATCTTGCGTCACCTCAGTACAATGCAGTCCCTGTTAGCTTGTCAGGCATCAAGTTTTGGAGGCAATATATCTTCATCACCTCAGTACAATGCAGTTTGTTGGCCTGTCAGGCAACGTTTTGGAGCAATATATCTTCATCACTTCAGTACACTGGTGTCTGCTAGTCTGTCAGACAATGCGTTATGTTAGTGGTACTTCATTATCATATGAGAAAATAAGATCATTACTGATTGAACTGGAATGAAAGGTTTCTTAACAATCACATGGTACGTTCTGTTTTCGTAGAAAATGACATGTATTACACTGTGAAACATGTACGCTGTGTGATAGCACTGAAATCCCCCTGCAACTGTTGTTTGTCTTCTGTTTTAATTCAAATACATGTTCAGAGGGCAGAGGACAGTATGGGCAGAGGGCAGTATGGGCAGAGGGCAGAGGGCAGTATGGGCAGAGGGCAGTATGGGCAGAGGGCAGTATGGGCAGAGGGCAGAGGGCAGTATGGGCAGAGGGCAGTATGGGCAGAGGGCAGTATGGGCAGAGGGCAGTATGGGCAGAGGGCAGTATGGGCAGAGGGCAGAGGGCAGTATGGGCAGAGGGCAGAGGGCATTATGGGCAGAGGGCAGTATGGAGCAGAGGGCAGTATGGGCAGAGGGCAGTATGGGCAGAGGGCAGAGGGCAGTATGGGCAGAGGGCAGTATGGGCAGAGGACAGTATGGGCAGAGGGCAGTATGGGCAGAGGGCAGTATGGGCAGAGGAAAGTATGGGCAGAGGAAAGTATGGGCAGAGGGCAGTATGGGCAGAGGGCAGTATGGGCAGAGGGCAGTATGGGCAGAGGGCAGTATGGGCAGTATGGGCAGAGGGCAGTATGGGCAGAGGAGCAGAGGGCAGAGGGCAGTCTGGGCAGTATGGGCAGAGAGAGCAGTATGGGCAGAGGGCTAGTATGGGCAGTATGGGCAGTATGGGCAGAGGGCAGAGGGCAGTATGGGCAGAGGGCAGTATGGGCAGAGGGCAGTATGGGCAGAGGGCAGTATGGGCAGAGGGCAGTATGGGCAGTATGGGCAGAGGGCAGTATGGGCAGTATGGGCAGAGGGCAGAGGGCAGTATGGGCAGAGGGCAGTATGGGCAGTATGGGCAGAGGGCCGTATGGGCAGAGGGCCGTATGGGCAGAGGACCGTATGGGCAGAGGACAGTATGGGCAGAGGGCCGTATGGGCAGAGGGCAGTATGGGCAGAGGACAGTATGGGCAGAGGGCCGTATGGGCAGAGGGCAGTATGCCTGACATCCACGTTTAAGTGCAACATAAATGTACCTCTCTAGCAGTGTGCAGGTAAGCATGTCTTGGAGCATAGCGGCTGTTTCGTACACTATAACTTCGTAAACTATGTACGGAACAGATTGCCTCCCATACATCTAGTTTACTAGATATTATTTTACTGTGGTTTGTCTGGTTTAGTCACATGGTAGAATTTGGTATGTTACCTTTTTCTCGTCGTTAATCTCATTTCAGTTTTATTTATTTATTTTTGATTTTGGGGCTGACAGTCAAGCCTAGCGCAAAGCAAGGCTAGCTATTTAAATCGTTGTTGATCACAAACTTGCACAGCTAAGCTACACAAAAAACATGTATCCAACCGTAACAGTGTTATGTTTACCAGTAGCATACCACGGCTGGCTTGCTTCTGATGCTAAGCAGGGTTGGTCCTGGTCAGTTCCTGGATGGGAGACCAGATGCTGTTGGAAGTGGTGTTGGAGGGCCAGTAGGAGGCACTCTTTCCTCTGGTCTAAAAAATGCCCCAGGGCAGTGACTGCCCTGTGTAGGGTGCCCTGTTTCCGATGGGACGTTAAACGTGTGACCTAACTCTCTGAGGTCATTAAAGATCCCATGGCACTTATCGTAGGGGTGTTAACCCTGGTGTCCTGGCTAAATTCCCAAATCCGTTACTCAAACCATCATGGTCACCTAATAATCCCCAGTTTATAATTGGCTCATTCATCCTCTCTCCTGTAACTATTGCCCAGATCGTTGCTGTAAATGAGAATGTGTTCAACTTACCTGGCAAAATAACAGATAAATAAACGTTTCAAAAGGACCAGAACAAGGTGTGATATGAAAATAACTGCTGTGTGTTGATCATTTATGTATCCACACCTCCTACTTTTGAAAATAATGGCACAAATTTGGTCTTTGACTCATTTCCCTATTAAATATCAGTTGCCGGGCGAGTCTAGAAAACAGTCAGAACGTACTTTCAATAGTATACTTGGCGAACAATGGCAAACCAAAATAGGAGGGAAAGACAAAGAGAGAAACAAGAAGAAAATCAATTGCAATTACGTGGTCAGGTAATAGGCATCAAGGTGTTGTTCTGGGACACCCAAAAGAGAGGTGACAGAAAACCAATTCACACACTGCAAACATTTCAATGTTACTCGCCAGGCACATTTCACATGGATTTAATGTCACGGAGAGAAGGAAAATAAATGTTTTTTTTTTGTGTCTCTTCTTCTGGCTGTGATTCATTACATGGCGTCTTGTTGTTTTTTGTTATGATAGATGCTTGCATATTCTCCCCAGTTTGAACTTGATTAGTCTTGTTTTTGTTTATTGGGTTAACAAAAAGAAACACCGTTCAGGCAAA
>NW_025759908.1:0-4097 GCF_021184085.1 Oncorhynchus gorbuscha | reverse complement strand
GAGAAACATGTCTAAAGCAGGGAGACAGCTAGAGTCAGAGGGGGAGAAACATGTCTAAAGAAGGGAGACACCTAGAGTCAGAGGGGGAGAAACATGTCTAAAGAAGGGAGACACCTAGAGTCAGAGGGGGAGAAACATGTCTAAAGCAGGGAGACAGCTAGAGTCAGAGGGAGAGAAACATGTCTAAGAGACACCCTAGAGTCAGAGGGGAGAAACATGTCTAAAGCAGGAGATCTAAGTCAGAGGGGAGAAACATATCTAAGCAGGAGACATCAGAGTCAGAGGATAGAAACATGTCCCAACAAGGAGACACCTGATCGAGGGATAAAGCTTATATCTACAGCAGGGAGACAACTAGAAGTCAGAGGAAGGAAACATGTCTAAAGCAGGGAGACAGCTAGGAGAGTCAGAGAGGAGAAACATGTCTAAAGCAGGGAACATCCGGATCAGAGGGAGAAACATGTCTAAAACTGGGAACATCTGATCAGAGGAGAGAAACATGTCTAAAGCAGGGGGACAGCTAGGTCAGAGGATAGAAACATGTCTAAAGCAGGAGACAATAAGTCAGAGGGGAGAAACATGTCTAAAGCTGGGGACAGCTGAGTCAGGAAAACATGTCTAAAGCAGGGAGGGAGAGGAAGAACATGTCTAAAACAGGGAGACATCAGAGTCAGAGGATAGAAACATGTCTAAAGCAGGAGACAGCTAGAGTCAGAGGGGGAGAAACATGTCTAAGCTGGGAGACAGCTAGAGTCAGAGGGGGAGAAACATGTCTAAGAAGGAACAGCTAGAGTCAGAGGAAGAAACATGTCTAAAGAAGAGGGAGATTTAGCCTAGTCAGAGGGGAGAAACATGCTCTAAGAAGGAGACAGCTAGAGTCAGAGGGAGAAACATGTCTAAGAAGGAGACAGCTAAATCAGAGGGGAAAACTGTCTAAAGAAAGGAGACAGCTAGAGTCAGAGGAGAAACATGTCTAAGAAGGGAGACAGCTAGTCAGAGGGGAGAAACATGTCTAAAGAAGGAGACAGCTAGAGTCAGAGGGGAGAAACATGTCTAAGAAGAGACAGCTAGAGTCAGAGGGATAGAAACATGTCTAAAGCAGGGAGACAGCTAGTCAGAGGGGAGAAACATGTCTAAAGGAGACAGCTAGAGTCAGAGGGGAGAAACATGTCTAAAGCAGGGAGACATCTAGAGTCAGAGGGGGGACATGTCTAAAGCAGGGAGACAGCTAGAATCAGAGGGGGAAACATGTCTAAAGCAGGAGACATCTAGAGTCAGAGGAGGAGAAACATGTCTAAAGCAGGGAGACAGCTAGAGTCAGAGGGGGAAACATGTCTAAAAGCAGGGGACAGCTAGAGTCAGGGGAGACAACTAAAGCAGGAGACAGCTAGAGTCAGAGGAGAAACATGTCTAAAGCAGGAGACAGCTAGAGTCAGAGAAAGCATGTCTAAAGCAGGGGAGACAGCTAGAGTCAGAGGGAAAACATGTCTAAAGCAGGGAGACAGCTAGAGTCAGAGGAAGAAATATCTAAAGCAGGAGACAGCTAGAGTCAGAGGATAGAGAAACATGTCTAAAGCAGGGACAGCTAGAGTCAGAGGAGAAACATGACTAAAGCAGGAACAGCTAGACTCAGAGGAGAAACATGTCTAAAGAAAGGAGACAGCTAGAGTCAGAGGGGGAGAAACATGTCTAAAGCAGGGAGACATCTAGAGTCAGAGGGGAAACATGTCTAAAGCTGGGGAGACAGCTAGAGTCAGAGGGGAGAAACATGTCTAAAGGATGGGAGACAGCTGGTCAGAGGAGAAACATGTCTAAGCAACATCTGGAGACAGCTAAGTCAGAGGGGGGAGAAACATGTCTAAGCAGGAGACAGCTAGAGTCAGAGGGGGAGAAACATGTCTAAAGACAGGAGACAGCTAGAGTCAGGGGAGAAACATGTCTAAAGGGGAGACAGCTAGAGTCAGAGGGGAGAAACATGTCTAAAAGGAGAACACTAAGTCAGAGGGGAGAAACATGTCAAAGCAGGAGACATCATCTAGAAGTCAGAGGAGAAGCATAAAGAAGGAGACAGCTAGAGTCAGAGGGATAGAAACATGTCTAAAGGATGGAGACAGCTAGAGTCAGAGGGGAGAAACATGTCTAAAAAGGGAGACATCTAGTCAGAGGGGAGAAACATGTCTAAAGAAGGAGACATCTAGAGTCAGAGGAAAACATGGAGGAAAGCTAGAGTCAGAGGAAGACATGTCTAAAGCAGGAGACATCTAGAGTCAGAGGGATAGAAACATGTCTAAAGAAGGGAGACAGCTAGAGTCAGGGGAGAAACATGTCTAAAGAAGGAGACAGCTAGAGTCAGAGGGAGAAACATGTCTAAAGAAGGGAGACAGCTAGAGTCAGAGGGAGAAACATGTCTAAAGCAGGGAGACAGCTAGAGTCAGAGGGGAGAAACATGTCTAAAGGGACAGCTAGAGTCAGGGGGAGAAACATGTCTAAAGCAGGGAGACAGCTAGAGTCAGAGGGATAGAAACATGTCTAAAGCAGGAGACAGCTAGAGTCAGAGGGGAGAAACATGTCTAAAGCAGGGAGACAGCTAGAGTCAGAGGGAGAAACATGTCTAAAGAGACATCTGGAGTCAGAGGGGAGACATGTCTAAAGCAGGAGACATCTAGAATCAGAGGGATAGAAACATGTCTAAAGAAGGGAGACAGCTAGAGTCAGAGGGGGAGAAACATGTCTAAAGCAGGGAGACAGCTAGAGTCAGAGGGGGAAAACATGTCTAAAGCAGGAGACAGCTAGAGTCAGAGGGGGAGAAACATGTCTAAAGCAGGGAGACAGCTAGAGTCAGAGGGGGAGAAACATGTCTAAAGCAGGAGACAGCTAGAGTCAGAGGGGGAGAAACATGTCTAAAACAGCTAAGTCAGGGGAAGACAGCTAGAGTCAGAGGGGGAGAAACATGTCTAAAGCAGGGAGACAGCTAGAGTCAGAGGGGAGAAACATGTCTAAAGCAGGGAGACAGCTAGAGTCAGAGGGGAGAAACATGTCTAAAGAGGGAGACAGCTAGAGTCAGAGGGGGAGAAACATGTCTAAAGAGGGAGACAGCTAGAGTCAGAGGGGAGAAACATGTCTAAAGCAGGGAGACAGCTAGAGTCAGAGGGGAGAAACATGTCTAAAGAAGGGAGACAGCTAGAGTCAGAGGGAGAAACATGTCTAAAGAAGGGAGACAGCTAGAGTCAGAGGGGGAGAAACATGTCTAAAGAAGGAGACATCTAGAGTCAGAGGGACAGCTAGAAACATGTCTAAAGAAGGAACAGCTAGAGTCAGAGGAAGAAACATGTCTAAGAGTCAGAGGGAAAACATGTCTAAAAGCAGGGAGACAGCTAGAGTCAGAGGGGAGAAACATGTCTAAAGCAGGGAGACAGCTAGAGTCAGTGTCAGAAGGAGACAGCTAGAGAGGGGAAACATGTCTAAAGCAGGAGACAGCTAGAGTCAGAGGGGGAGAAACATGTCTAGAGGGAGGGGCATGTCTAAAGAAGGGAGACAGCTAGAGTCAGAGAGGGGAGGAAACATGTCTAAAAGAAGGGAGACAGCTAAGTCAGAGGGGGAGAAACATGTCTAGCAGTCAAAGTCAGGGAGGACAGCTAGGGAGTCAGAGGGGGAGAAACATGTCAAAGCAGGGAGACAGCTAGAGTCAGGGAGAACATGTCTAAAGCAGGGAGACAGCTAGAGTCAGAGGGGAGAAACATGTCTAAAGCAGGGAGACAGAAGTCAGAGGGAAGAACTAAAGAGGAGACAGCTAGAGTCAGAGGGGGAGAAACATGTCTAAAGCAGGAGACAGCTAGAGTCAGAGGGGATAAAACATGTCTAAAGCAGGGAGACAGCTAGAGTCAGAGGGGAGAAACATGTCTAAAGAAGGGAGACAGCTAGAGTCAGGAGGGGGGAGAAACATGTCTAAAGCAGGAGACAGCTAGAGTCAGAGGGAGAGAAACATGTCTAAAGCAGGAGACAGCTATAGTCAGAGGGGGAGAAACATGCTAGACTCAGAGGGAAGAAAACATGTCTAAAGAAGGGAGACAGCTGCAGAGTCAGAGAAACATGTCTAA
>NW_025759907.1:0-4098 GCF_021184085.1 Oncorhynchus gorbuscha | reverse complement strand
CTTAGATTGTCTTGTCATTTTGCTTTTCCCTCTGTTCATTTTCCCCTGCTGGTCTTTTTAGGTTCGTTCCCTTTTTCTCTCTCCCTTCCTCTCTCTCTTCTCTCTATCGTTCCGCTCCTGCTCCCAGCTGTTCCTATTCCCCTAATCAATCATTTAGTCTTCCCACACCTGTTCCTTATCTTTTCCCCTGATTAGAGTCCCTATTTCTTCCCTTGTTTTCCGTTCCTGTCCTGTCGGATCCTTGTCTATTGTTCACCGTGCTGTGTCTGTGTATCGCCCTGTCGTGTCGTGTTTCCCTCAGATGCTGCGTGGAGAGCAGGTGTCTGAGTCTGCTAGGTTCAAGTGCCTTCCCGAGGCAACCTGCAGTTCTTGATCGAGTCTCCAGTCTGTTCTCGTCATTACGAGTGGAATTATGTCTTATGTTTGTAGAATTACTTTACTGGATTAAAGACTCTGTTTTCGCCAAGTCGCTTTTGGGTCCTCATTCACCTGCATGACAGAAGGATCCGACCAAAGAATGGACCCAGCGACTACAGACGTTCGTAACACTGCCGTCGAGATCCAAGGAGCCATGCTCGGCAGACACGAGCAGGAATTGTCTGCTGCTCGCCATGCCGTGGAGAACCTGGCCGCTCAGGTTTCCGACCTCTCTGGACAGTTCCAGAGTCTTCGTCTCGTGCCACCTGTTACTTCCTGGCCTGCCGAGCCTCCGGAACCTAGGGTTAATAACCCACCTTGCTACTCCGGGCAGCCGGGCTGATTGTTCAAACAATTACCAGAACTTTAAAGAGGAGATGATTCGGGTTTTTGACCGTTCAGTTTTTGGTAGGGGAGGCTTCTAGGGCCCTGGCTTCCTATGCCAAGGTGATCGATCCATAACGGATTACTCTATAGAGTTTCGCACTCTTGCTGCCTCTAGTGACTGGAACGAGCCGGCGCTGCTCGCCGTTTTCTGAGGGACTCCACGCAGTGGTCAAAGATGAGATTCTCTCTCGGAGGTTCCTTCCAGTGTGGACTCTTGATTGCTCTCGCCATCCGCATAGAACGACGGGTAGATCTTCGTCACCAAGCTCGTGGAAGAGAGCTCAAGCCAACGGTGTTTCCCTGCTCCGCATCGCAACCATCTCCTCCTCTGGCTCAGAGACTGAGCCCATGCAGCTGGGAGGTATTCGCATCTCGACTAAGGAGAGGGAACGGAGGATCACCAACCGCCTGTGCCTCTATTGTGCGGATTTGATGGACATTTTGTCAATTCATGTCCAGTAAAGGCCAGAGCTCATCAGTAAGCGGAGGGCTACTGGTGAGCGCTACTACTCAGGTCTCTTCATCTAGATCCTGTACTACATGTCGGTCCATCTACGCTGACCGGTTCGGGTGCTACATGCAGTGCCTTGATTGACTCTGGGCTGAGGGTTGTTTCATGGACGAAGCATGGGCTCGGAAACATGACATTCCTTTCAGACAGTTAGACAAGCCTACGCCCATGTTTGCCTTAGATGGTAGTCATCTTCCCAGTATCAGATTTGAGACACTACCTTTAACTCTCACAGTATCTGGTAACCACAGTGAGACTATTTCTTTTTGATTTTTCGTTCACCTTTTACACCTGTTGTTTTGGGTCATCCCTGGCTAGTATGTCATAATCCTTCTATTAATTGGTCTAGTAATTCTATCCTATCCTGGAACGCTTTTTGTCATGTGAAGTGTTTAATGTCTGCCATCCCTCCCATTTCTTCTGTCCCCACTTCAGGAGGAACCTGGCGATTTGACAGGAGTGCCGAGGAATATCATGATCTGCGCACGGTCTTCAGTCGGTCCCGAGCCAACTCCCTTCCTCCTCACCGGTCGTATGATTGTAGTATTGATCTCCTTCCGGGGACCACTCCTCCTCGGGGTAGACTATACTCTCTGTCGGCTCCCGAACGTAAGGCTCTCGAGGATTATTTATCTGTGTCTCTTGACGCCGGTACCATAGTGCCTTCTTCCCTCCGGCCGGGGCGGGGTTCTTTGTTAAGAAAAAGGACGCACTCTGCGCCCTGCGTGATTATCGAGGGCTGAAATGACATAACGGTTAAGAATCGTTATCCGTTCCCCTTATGTCATCAGCCTTCGAGATTCTGCAGGGAGCCAGGTGCTTTACTAAGTTGGGACTCCTTCGTAACGCTTACCATCTCGTGCGCATCAGAGAGAGGGGGACGAGTGGAAAACGGCGTTTAACACTCCTAGGCATTTTGAGCACCGGGTTCTGCCGTTTGGCTTCGCTAATGTGCCAGCTGTTTTTTCAGGCATTAGTTAATGATGTTCTGAGAGACATGCTGAACATCTTGTTTTTGTCTATCTTGACGATATCCTGATTTTTTCACCGTCACTCGAGATTCATGTTCAGCACGTTCGACGTGTTCTACAGCGCCTTTTAGAGAATTGTCTCTACGTGAAGGCTGAGAAGTGCTCTTTCATGTCTCCTCCGTTACTTTCCTCGGTTCCGTTATTTCCGCTGAAGGCATTCAGATGGATACCGCTAAGGTCCAAGCTGTCAGTGATTGGGTCTGCTCCAAGGTCACGTGTCGAGTTGCAGCGCTTAGGTTTCGCGACTTTCTATCGGCGTTTCATTCGTATCACTTCGGCCGTTGCTGCCCCTCTCACAGCTCTTACTTCTGTCAAGACGTGTTTTAAGGGTCCGGTTCCGCCCAGGAGCTTTTTGATCTTCTAAAAGAACGTTTTACGTCCGCTCCTATCCTCGTTACTCCTGACGTCACTAGACAATTCCATTTTCGAGGTTGACGCCTGAGGTAGGCGTGGGAGCCATTTCTATCCCCAGCTTCCAGTCTGACGATAAGGTTCATCCTTGCGCTTATTTTTCTCATCGCCTGTCGCCATCTGAACGCAACTATGATGTGGGTAATCCGTTGAACTGCTCGCCATCCGCGCTTAGCCCTAGGCGAATGGCGACAGTGGTTGAGGGGGCGACTGCTCCTTTTGTCGTTGGACAGACCATAAGAACCTTGAGTACATCCGTTCTGCCAAACGACTTAATGCCCGTCAGCTCGTTGGGCGTTGTTTTTCGCTTCTCGTTTCGAGTTTGTGATTTTCTACCGTCCGGGTAGCAAAAACACCAAGCCTGATGCCTTATCCCGTCTGTTTAGTTCTTCTGTGGCTTCTACTGGGATCCCGAGGGATTCTTCCTTATGGGCGTGTTGTCGGGTTGACAGTCTGGGGGAATTGAAAGACAGGTTAAGCAAGCACTCACGCACACTGCGTCGCCACGCTTGTCCTAGTAACCTCCTTTTCGCTCCTGTTTCCACTCGTCTGGCTGTTCTTCAGTGGGCTCACTCTGCCAAGTTAGCTGGTCATCCCGGTGTTCGAGGCACTCTTGCGTCTATTCGCCAGCGCTTTTGGTGGCCGACTCAGGAGCGTGACACGCGCTCGTTCAGGGGCTGCTTGTCGACTGCGCGCAGACTAAGTCGGGGTAACTTCCTCCTGCCGGTCGTCCCAGACCGCTCCCCATTCCTTCTCGACCATGGTCTCACATCGCCCTAGACTTCATTACCGGTCTGCCTTTGTCTGCGGGGAAGACTGTGATTCTTACGGTTGTCGATAGGTTCTCTTAGTGGATTGGGAGGGTTACGGTCCTGAGGAGAGGAGTTGGGTTCCGTCTCGGGACGTGCTGGACCGTTCACTCATTGATGATTTCCTCCGTTGCCGCCAGGATTCCTCCTCGAGTGCGCCAGGAGGCGCTCGGTGAGTGGGGGGTACTGTCATGTTTTGTCTTAGATTGTCTTGTCATTTTGCTTTTCCCTCTGTTCATTTTCCCCTGCTGGTCTTTTTAGGTTCGTTCCCTTTTTCTCTCTCCCTTCCTCTCTCTCTCTCTATCGTTGCTTTCCTGCTCCCAGCTGTTCCTATTCCCCTAATCAATCATTTAGTCTTCCCACACCTGTTCCTTATCTTTTCCCTGATTAGAGTCCCTATTTCTTCCCTTGTTTTCCGTTCCTGTCCTGTCGGATCCTTGTCTATTGTTCACCGTGCTGTGTCTGTGTATCGCCCTGTCGTGTCGTGTTTCCCTCAGATGCTGCGTGGAGAGCAGGTGTCTGAGTCTGCTAG
>NW_025759906.1:0-4098 GCF_021184085.1 Oncorhynchus gorbuscha | reverse complement strand
TGAATAGTGTATATAGACAGTCTGTGAATAGTGTATATAGACAGTCTGTGAATAGTGTATAGACAGTCTGTGAATAGTGTATATAGACAGTATGTGAATAGTGTATATAGACAGTATGTGAATAGTGTATATAGACAGTATGTGAATAGTGTATATAGACAGTATGTGAATAGTGTATATAGACAGTATGTGAATAGTGTATATAGACAGTATGTGAATAGTGTATATAGACAGTATGTGAATAGTGTATATAGACAGTATGTGAATAGTGTATATAGACAGTATGTGAATAGTGTATATAGACAGTATGTGAATAGTGTTTATAGACAGTCTGTGAATAGTGTATATAGACAGTCTGTGAATAGTGTATATAGACAGTATGTGAATAGTGTATATAGACAGTATGTGAATAGTGTATATAGACAGTATGTGAATAGTGTATATAGACAGTATGTGAATAGTGTATATAGACAGTCATGTGAATAGTGTATATAGACAGTATGTGAATGGTGTATATAGACAGTATGTATGAATAGTGTATATAGACCCAGTATGTGAATAGTGTATATAGACAGTATGTAAATGGTGTGTATGGACAGTATGTGAATGGTGTATATAGACAGTATGTGAATGAATTAATATAGACAGTATGTGAATGGTATTTATAGACAGTATGTGAATAGTGTATGTAGACAGTATGTGAATAGTGTGTATAGGCAGCATGTGAAATAATTATGTATCTATAAGTACATTACTGTGAGATGGTGTGTATACTTGGGTATTTGTATATGAATAATGTATATAGGTATTATGTGAATGAAAATGTATATGATACGTATGCAATAACGAAATGTTTATATAGACAGTATGTGAAGACAGACATATAGACAGTATGTGAATAATTAGCCTTATAGACAGTATGTGAATGAATTGTATATAGACAGTATGTGAATAGTGTATATAGACAGTATGTGAATAGTGTATATAGACAGTATGAATAGTGTATATAGACAGTATGTAGATAATTGTATATAGACAGTATGTGAATAGTGTATATAGACAGTATGTGAATAGTGTATAAGCGCTGGGGTATGTGAATAGTGTATATAGACAGTATGTGAATAGTGTATATAGACAGTATGTGAATAGTGTATATAGACAGTATGTGAATAGTGTATATAGACAGTATGTGAATAGTGTATATAGACAGTCTGTGAATAGTGTGTATAGACAGTATGTGAATAGTGTATATAGACAGTATGTGAATAGTGTATATAGACAGTATGTGAATAGTGTATATAGACAGTATGTGAATAGTGTATATAGACAGTATGTGAATAGTGTATATAGACAGTATGTGAATAGTGTATATAGACAGTATAGACAGTATGTGAATAGTGTATATAGACAGTATGTGAATAGTGTATATAGACAGTATGTGAATAGTGTTTATAGACAGTATGTGAATAGTGTATATAGACAGTATGTGAATAGTGTATATAGACAGTATGTGTATATAGACAGTATGTGAATAGTGTATATAGACAGTATGTGAATAGTGTATATAGACAGTATGTGAATAGTGTATATAGACAGTATGTGAATAGTGTATATAGACAGTATGTGAATAGTGTATATAGACAGTATGTGAATAGTGTGTATAGACAGTATGTGAATAGTGTGTATAGACAGTATGTGAATAGTGTATATAGACAGTATGTGAATAGTGTTTATAGACAGTATGTGAATAGTGTATATAGACAGTATGTGAATAGTGTATATAGACAGTATGTGAATAGTGTATATAGACAGTATGTGAATAGTGTATATAGACAGTATGTGAATAGTGTATATAGACGTATAGACAGTATGTGAATAGTGTATATAGACAGTATGTGAATAGTGTATATGAGCAGTATGAAATAAAGTGTATATGAGCAGTATGTGAAATAGTGTATATAGACAGTATGTGAATAGTGTATATAGACAGTATGCAGACCAGGTATATGAGCAGTATGTGAATAGTGTATATAGACAGTATGTGAATAGTGTATATAGACAGTATGTAGATAGTGTATATGAACGGTATGTGAATAGTGTATATAGACAGTATGTGAATAGTGTATATAGACAGTATGTGAGCTAGTGTATATAGACAGTATGTGAATAGTGTATATAGACGGTATGTAGAATGAGTATATAGACAGTATGTGAATAGTGTATATAGACAGTATGTGAATAGTGTATATAGACAGTATGTGAATAGTGTATAAAGACAGTATGTGAATAGTGTATAAAGACAGTATGTGAATAGTGTATAGACAGTATGTGAATAGTGTTTATAGACAGTATGAATAGTGTTTATAGACGTATGTGAATAGTGTTTATAGACAGTATGTGAATAGTGTTTATAGACAGTATGTGAATAGTGTATATAGACAGTATGACAAGGAGCATGTGAATAGTGTATATAGACAGTATGTAGAATAGTGTATATGAGCAGTATGTGAATAGTGTATATAGACAGTATGTGAATAGTGTATATAGACAGTATGTGAATAGTGTATATAGACAGTATGTGAATAGTGTATAGCATAGACAGTATGTGAATAGTGTATATAGACAGTATGTGAATAGAAAAGGGAGTGTACAGCAGTAGTTATATAGGATGAACTAGAATACAGTATATACATATGAAATTAGTAAAACAGTATGTAAACATTATTAAAAGTGACCCTTGTTCCATGACTCTATGTACACAGGAGCAGCAGTCTCTAAGGTGCAGGAGTAGAGTGCCGGGTGGTAGCCGGATTGTAACAGTGACTAAGGCCAGCGCAGGGTACTGGGTGGGAGGCCGACTAGTGGTTACTATTTAACAGTCTGAGGAGCCTGGGGTGGCTTGAGTAGCCTAGTGGTTAGAGTGTTGTGCCCAGTAACCAACCGAGGTGCTAGATCGAATCCCCCGAGTTGACAAGGTAAAAATCTGTCGTTCTGCCTGAACAAGGCAGTTAACCCTATTCCCCGGTAGACGTCATTGTAAATATAGATTTGTTTCTTAACTGACTTAGGTTAAATAAGTAAGTAATAGAGGTAAGTTTAAAAAAAAGATAAAATATAGAAGCTGTTTTAATCAGTCTCTTTGTCCCAGCTTTGATGCACCTGTACTGTCTCCTAGATGGTAGTGGGGTGAAGAGGTCACGGCTCGAGGTCCTTGATGATCTTCTAGATGGTAGTGGGGTGAAGAGGTCACGGCTCGAGGTCCTTGATGATCTTCTAGATGGTAGTGGGGTGAAGAGGTCACGGCTCGAGGTCCTTGATGATCTTCTAGATGGTAGTGGGGTGAATGTACAGGCCGTGGTTCAGGTGGCTGAGGTCCTTGATGATCTTCTAGATGGTACCAGGGTGAACAGGCCGTGGTTTGGGTGGCTGAGGTCCTTGATGATTTTCTTCGCTGGTCTCTGAGTGCCGTAGCATCTCTGTCTGTCTGGGGATAGTTTGAGTGAATCTGTTTTGGCTTTTTCTTCTCTTGCTCACTGCTGTCTGTGTGGTCTAGGGATTTACAGTAGCCGTCTGTGTGGTCTAGGGATTTACAGTAGCTGTCTGTGTGGTCTAGGGATTTACAGTAGCTGTCTGTGTGGTCTAGGGATTTACAGTAGCTGTCTGTGTGGTCTAGGGATTTACAGTAGGCTGTCTGTGTGGTCTAAGGGATTTACAGTAGCTGTCTGTGTGGTCTAGGGATTTGTAGCTGTCTGTGTGGTCTAGGATTCACAGTAGCTGTCTGTGTGGTCCAGGGATTTACAGTAGCCGTCTGTGTGGTCTAGGGATTTACAGTAGCCGTCTGTGTGGTCTAGGGATTTACAGTAGCTGTCTGTGTGGTCTAGGGATTTACAGTAGCTGTCTGTGTGGTCTAGGGATTTACAGTAGCAGTTTGTGTGGTCTAGGGATTTACAGTAGCTGTCTGTGTGGTCTAAGGGATTCTACAGTAGCCGTCTGATGTTGTCCAAAGTGATTTACAGTAGCCGTCTGTGTGTGTCTAGGGATTTACAGTAGCCGTCTGTGTGGTCTAGGGATTTACAGTAGCTGTCTGTGTGGTCTAGG
>NW_025759905.1:0-4100 GCF_021184085.1 Oncorhynchus gorbuscha | reverse complement strand
GATGACGAGCATGATAGACCGAACACGATGACGAGCACGATGACGAACACGATGACGAGCACGATGACGAGCACGATGACGAGCACGATGACGAACGCGATGACGAACGCGATGATGAGCACGATGACGAGCACGATGACGAGCATGATGACGAACACGATGACGAGCACGATGACGAACAGATGACGAACACGATGACGAGCAGATGATGAGCACGATGACGAGCACGATGACGAACGCAGATGACTAACGCTGGCGATGAACGCGATGACGAGCATGATGACGAGCATGATGACGAACACGATGACGAGCACGATGACGAACACGATGACGAGCACGATGACGAGCACGATGACGAGCACGATGACGAGCAGATGACGAACACGATGACGAGCGCGATGACGAACGCGATGATGCAACGCTGGCGACGAACGTGACGATGGACGATAACGCTGGCGACGAACACGATGACGCAGCATGATGACGAGCATGATGACGAGCATGATGACGAACACGATGACGAGCACGATGACGAACACGATGACGAACACGATGACGAGCACGATGACGAGCATGATGACGAACACGATGACGAGCACGATGACGAACACGATGACGAGCATGATGACGAGCACGATGACGAACACGATGACGAGCACGATGACGAACACGATGACGAGCACGATGACGAGCACGATGACGAGCATGATGACGAGCATGATGACGAGCACGATGACGAGCACGATGACGAGCATGATGACGAGCACGATGACGAACACGATGACGAGCAAGATGACGAGCATGATGACGAGCATGATGACGAGCATGATGACGAACACGATGACGAGCATGATGACGAACACGATGACGAGCACGATGACGAGCACGATGACGAACACGATGACGAACACGATGACGAGCACGATGACGAGCACGATGACGAGCACGATGACGAGCAGATGACGAAGGCGATGACGAGCGCGATGACGAACGCGATGACGAACGCGATGACGAACGCGATGACGAACGCGATGACGAACACGATGACGAGCATGATGACGAGCATGATGACGAGCATGATGACGAACACGATGACGAGCACGATGACGAACACGATGACGAACACGATGACGAGCACGATGACGAGCATGATGACGAACACGATGACGAGCACGATGACGAACACGATGACGAGCATGATGACGAGCATGATGACGAACACGATGACGAGCATGATGACGAACACGATGACGAGCATGATGACGAGCATGATGACGAACACGATGACGAGCATGATGACGAGCATGATGACGAACACACTGGGTGACGAGCATGATGACGGAACACGGTAGACGAGTAATGGCGACGGCAGCAACGGCGACTATACTTGCACGATCAACAGACTGGCGATTGACGTACAAGACGAAAAATGGCGACGAGCACGATGAGGATGAACATTGATGATTGCTAATGATGACGAACACAACACTTGGAGTTTCTTTCGTACGTTACTTATTTTCTTCCTTATTCCATAACAATTGTGGAGATGGTCCAACTCTGCTGAATTGTATTAGTTTGGGAGGAAAAAGGAATATTGCCTTGATACGCTCCATATTCTCTTCTTTGTAAACACAGGAAATAAGAAACTCAAATTAAGAAGCAAATTACCATATTCTACCTTTGAGGAAACATCTTTCTCTCTGTCAGCAAATGTTGCAGTCATAGTGGAAATAACTGAGACCACAAGATTTTACCCTGAGGAAGATTTTAATATAACAGAAAATAGTGGGAAGAGATCATCTGACCATATTCTACCTTGAGGAAACATCTTCTGTCTCTGTGTGTTGCAGACAGCAGTCAGAGGGCCTAGAGAGGCAAGAGGAACACTGTCGTAAATAAGTCCTACTTTCTCTCTCTCCTGGTCCCCTACCTCTAGTCCTAACACTCTCTCCCTAGTCCCTACCTCTCTCTCCTAGTCCCTACCCCTCTCTCTCCCTAGTCCATACCCCTCTCTCTCTCCTGGTCCCTACCTCCCTAGTCCCTACCTCTCTCCTCTCCCTAGTCCTACCTCTCTCTCTCCCTGGTCCCTACCTCCCTAGTCCCTACCTCTAGTCCCTACCTACCTATCTCCCCACAATTCCCTACCTCCCTAGTCCCTACCTCTCTCTCTCCCCTGAGTCCCTACCTCTCTCTCTCCCTGAGTCCCTACCTCCCTAGTCCCTACCTCCTGGTCCCTACCTACCTATCTCTCTCTCTCCCTAGTCCCTACCTCTCTCTCTCTCCTCTCTCTTCCTAAACCTCTCCTCTCTCCTATCCTCTCTCTCCTAGTCCTACCTCTCTCTCTCTCCTGGTCCCCATCTCTCTCAGTCCCTACCTCTCTCTCTCCCCCTCGTCCCTACCTATCCCTCTCTTCTCTCCCTAGTCCCTACCTCTCTCTCCTGGTCCCTACCTCCCTAGTCCTACCTCACCTCTCTCTCTCTCCCTAGTCCTACCTCTCTCTCTCTCTCTCTCTCTCTCTCTCTCTCTCTCTCTCTCTCTCTCTCCCTAGTCCCTACCTCTCTCTCTCCCTAGTCCCTACCTGCTCACCTAGTCCCTACCTCGCTCTCACCCTAGTCCCTACCTCGCTCTCTCCCTAGTCCCTACCTCTCTCTCTCCCTAGTTCATACCCCTCTCTCTCTCCCTGGTCCCTACCTCCCTAGTCCCTACCTCTCTCTCTCTCCCTAGTCCCTACCTCTCTCTCTCTCCCTGGTCCCTACCTCCCTAGTCCCTACCTATCTCTCTCTCTCTCCCTCGTCCCTACCTCGCTCTCTCCCTAGTCCCTACCTCTCTCTCTCCCTAGTCCCTACCTCTCTCTGTCTCTCCCTCGTCCCTACCTTTCTCTCTCCCTAGTCCCTACCTTTCTCTCTCCCTAGTCCCTACCTCTCTCTCTCCCTTGTCCCTACCTCTCTTTCCCTAGTCCCTACCTCTCTCTCTCTCTTATCCCTACCTCTCTCTCCCTAGGCCCTACCGCTCTCTCTCTCACTCTCTCTCTCCCTAGTCCCTACCTATCTCTCTCTCTCTCTCCCTAGTCCCTACCTCTCTCTCTCTCTCTCTCTCTCTCTCTCTCTCTCTCTCTCTCTCTCTCTCTCTCTCTCTCTCTCTCTCTCTCTCTCTCTCTCTCTCTCTCTCTCTCTCTCTCCCTAGTCCCTACCTCTCTCTCTCCCTAGTCCCTACCTCTCTCTCTCCCTGGTCCCTACCTCCCTAGTCCCTACCTATCTCTCTCTCTCTCCCTAGTCCCTACCTCTCTCTCTCTCTCCCTAGTCCCTACCTCTCTCTCTCCCTGGTCCCTACCTATCTCTCTCTCTCTCCCTAGTCCCTACCTCTCTCTCTCCCTAGTCCCTACCTCTCTCTCTCCCTGGTCCCTACCTCCCTAGTCCCTACCTACCTCTCTCTCTCTCCCTAGTCCCTACCTCTCTCTCTCTCTCTCTCTCTCTCTCTCTCTCTCTCTCTCGTCTCTCTCTCTCTCCTAGTCCCTACTCTCTCTCCCTAGTCCCTACCTCGCTCTCACCCTAGTCCCTACCTCGCTCTCTCCTAGTCCCTACCTCTCTCTCTCCCTAGTTCCTACCCCTCTCTCTCTCCCTGGTCCCTACCTCCCTAGTCCCTACCTCTCTCTCTCTCCTAGTCCCTACCTCTCTCTCTCTCCCTGGTCCCTACCTCCCTAGTCCCTACCTATCTCTCTCTCTCTCCCTCGTCCCTACCTCGCTCTCTCCCTAGTCCCTACCTCTCTCTCTCCCTAGTCCCTACCTCTCTCTGTCTCTCCCTCGTCCCTACCTTTCTCTCTCCCTAGTCCCTACCTTTCTCTCTCCCTAGTCCCTACCTCTCTCTCTCCCTTGTCCCTACCTCTCTTTCCCTAGTCCCTACCTCTCTCTCTCTCTTATCCCTACCTCTCTCTCCCTAGGCCCTACCGCTCTCTCTCTCACTCTCTCTCTCCCTAGTCCCTACCTATCTCTCTCTCTCTCTCCCTAGTCCCTACCTCTCTCTCTCTCTCTCTCTCTCTCTCTCTCTCTCTCTCTCTCTCTCTCTCTCTCTCTCTCTCTCTCTCTCTCTCTCTCTCTCTCTAT
>NW_025759904.1:0-4101 GCF_021184085.1 Oncorhynchus gorbuscha | reverse complement strand
GACTGAGATGGCCGCCTCGCTTCGCTTCCTAGGAAACTATGCAGTTTTTTGTTTTTTACGTGTTATTTCTTACATTAGTACCCCAGGTCATCTTAGGTTTCATTACATACAGTCGAGAAGAACTACTGAATATAAGATCAGCGTCAACTCACCATCAGTACGACCAAGAATATGTTTTCCGCGACGCGGATCCTGTGTTCTGCCTTACAAACAGGACAACGGAATGGATCGCATGCAGCGACCCAAGGAAACGACTCCGAAAAAGAGGGAAACGCGGCGGTGTTCTGGTCAGACTCCGAAAAAGGGCACATCGCGCACCACTTCCCAGTATTCTTCTTGCCAATGTCCAGTCTCTCGACAACAAGGTTGATGAAATCCGAGCAAGGGTGGCATTCCAGAGGGACATCAGAAACTGGCTTACTGGGAAAACGCTGGGAAAACGCTATCCAGGGCGGTGCAGCCAACGGGTTTCTCCACGCATCGCGCCGACAGAAACAAACATCTCTCTGGTAAGAAGAGTGGCGGGGGCATATGCCTCATGACTAACGGGACATGGTGTGATGAAGGAAACATACAGGAACTCAAATCCTTCTGTTCACCTGATTTAGAATTCCTCACAATCAAATGTAGACCGCATTATCTTCCAAGAGAATTCTCTTCGATTATAATCACAGCCGTATATATTCCCCCCAAGCAGACACATCGATGGCTCTGAACAAACTTTATTTAACTCTTTGCAAACTGGAAAACATTTATCCGGAGGCTGCATTCATTGTAGCTGGGGATTTTAACAAAGCCAATCTGAAAACAAGACTCCCTAAATTTTATCAGCATATCGATTGCGCAACCAGGGGTGGTAAAACCTTGGATCATTGTTACTCTAACTTCTCCGGACGATATAAGGTCCTGCCCCGCCCCTTCGGAAAAGCTGACCACGACTCCATTTTGCTGATCCCTGCCTACAGGCAGAAATTAAAACAAGAGGCTCCCACGCTGAGGTCTGTCCAACGCTGGTCAGACCAAGCTGACTCTACACTCCAAGACTGCTTCCATCACGTGGACTGGGACATGTTTCGTATTGGCCAGATGGGAATATTGACGAATACGCTGATTCGGTGTGCGAGTTCATTAGATGGTGCGTCGAAGATGTCGTTCCCATAGCAACGATAAAAACATTCACTAACCAGAAACCGTGGATTGATGGCAGCATTCGTGTGAAACTGAAAGCGCGAACCACTGCTTTTAATCAGGGCAAGGTGTCTGGCAACATGACTGAATACAAACAGTGCAGCTATTCCCTCCGTAAGGCTATTAAACAAGCTAAGCGTCAGTACAGAGACAAAGTGGAATCTCAATTCAATGGCTCAGACACAAGAGGCATGTGGCAGGGTCTACAGTCAATCACGGACTACAAGATGAAATCCAGCCCAGTCACGGACCAGGATGTCTTGCTCCCAGGCAGACTAAATAAATTTTTTGCCCGCTTTGAGGACAATACAGTGCCACTGACACGGCCTGCAACGGAAACATGCGGTCTCTCCTTCACTGCAGCCGAGGTGAGTAAGACATTTAAACGTGTTAACCCTCGCAAGGCTGCAGGCCCAGACGGCATCCCCAGCCGCGCCCTCAGAGCATGCAGACCAGCTGGCCGGTGTGTTTACGGACATATTCAATTAATCCCTATACCAGTCTGCTGTTCCCACATGCTTCAAGAGGGCCACCATTGTTCCTGTTCCCAAGAAAGCTAAGGTAACTGAGCTAAACGACTACCGCCACGTAGCACTCACTTCCGTCATCATGAAGTGCTTTGAGAGACTAGTCAAGGACCATATCACCTCCACCCTACCTGACACCCTAGACCCACTCCAATTTGCTTACCGCCCAAATAGGTCCACAGACGATGCAATCTCAACCACACTGCACACTGCCCTAACCCACCTGGACAAGAGGAATACCTATGTGAGAATGCTGTTCATCGACTACAGCTCGGCATTCAACACCATAGTACCCTCCAAGCTCGTCATCAAGCTCGAGACCCTGGGTCTCGACCCCGCCCTGTGCAACTGGGTACTGGACTTCCTGACGGGCCGCCCCCAGGTGGTGAGGGGTAGGCAACAACATCTCCTCCCGCTGATCCTCAACACGGGGCCCCACAAGGGTGCGTTCTGAGCCCTCTCCTGTACTCCCTGTTCACCCACGACTGCGTGTGGCACGCACGCCTCCAACTCAATCATCAAGTTTGCGGACGACACAACAGTGGTAGGCTTGATTACCAACAACGACGAGACGGCCTACAGGGGAGGAGGTGAGGGCCCTCGGAGTGTGGTGTCAGGAAAATAACCTCACACTCAACGTCAACAAAACTAAGGAGATGATTGTGGACTTCAGGAAACAGCAGAGGGAACACCCACCTATCCACATCGATGGAACAGTAGTGGAGAGGGTAGCTAGTTTTAAGTTCCTCGGCATACACATCACAGACAAACTGAATTGGTCCACTCACACTGACAGCGTCGTGAAGAAGGCGCAGCAGCGCCTATTCAACCTCAGAGGCTGAAGAAATTCGGCTTGTCACCAAAAGCACTCACAAACTTCTACAGATGCACAATCGAGAGCATCCTGGCGGGCTGTATCACCGCCTGGTACGGCAACTGCTCCGCCCCTCAACCGTAAGGCTCTCCAGAGGGTAGTGAGGACTGCACAACGCATCACCGGGGGCAAAACTACCTGCCCTCCAGGACACCTACACCACCCGTTGTTACAGGAAGGCCATAAAGATCACCAAGGACATCAACCACCCGAACCACTGCCTGTTCACCCCGCTATCATCCAGAAGGCGAGGTCAGTACAGGTGCATCAAAGCTGGGACCGAGAGACTGAAAAACAGCTTCTATCTCAAGGCCATCAGACTGTTAAACAGCCACCACTAACACTGAGTGGCTGCTGCCAACACACTGTCATTGACACTGACCCAACTCCAGCCATTTTAATAATGGGAATTGATGGGAAATGATGTAAATATATCACTAGCCACTTTAAACAATGCTACCTTATATAATGTTACTTACCCTACATTATTCATCTCATATGCATATGTATATACTGTACTCTACATCATCGACTGCATCCTTATGTAACACATGTATCACTAGCCACTTTAACTATGCCACTTTGTTTACTTTGTCTACACACTCATCTCATATGTATATACTGTACTCGATACCATCTACTGTATGCTGCTCTGTACCATCACTCATTCATATATCCTTATGTACATGTTCCTTATCCCCTTACACTGTGTATAAGACAGTAGTTTTGGAATTGTTAGTTAGATTACTTGTTGGTTATCACTGCATTGTCGGAACTAGAAGCACAAGCATTTCGCTACACTCGCATTAACATCTGCTAACCATGTGTATGTGACAAATAAAATTTGATTTGATTTGATTTGATTTTCAGATTGGTGACCAGGACACCAGAGTGGCGGACTCCAACGACTACCATTCAGATTGGTGACCAGGACACCAGAGTGGCTGACTCCAACGACTACCATTCAGATTGCTGGCATCAGTACCTACCAGACTTAATCTCTGGTTGACAGATGTACGTAACATAAGATGATATTAGAGCATCTGTCAGCAGACTGTTGGATGCAACGACTAACAAACAACTTTGTTCTGATGTACGGATTTTATGTCGCTGATCATTTGGATGAATCACGATTTCGCATCTTTCACATTTCTGAAGGAGAGGGGACGTTTGGCACATAGACTTGGCCATCACATGCAAAGAGAGGGGGGGGGGGTAGTGCAACCGTAGTTACAACACGTCTGCCCCCAGAATGAAATGAAGCATCTGACACAATGACGTGAGATTGTAGTTCTGTGTTTTCCCGAGGTCAACCAGAGCTTTATCTCCCAAACAGAGTGAGCAGGACCAAGGTAAGTGCTTCTACCCGACACGTTGTCTTACGAACAAACCTCATCAATCTACTGCCAAAATGTCAATGAATAGAATTTCATAGCAAATAAACCCGTGTGATAACAGCAAATGACAGTAATGGGTTTTGTTCTCTGCTGTTTTTAATGTGAGAGCTCTGGT
>NW_025759903.1:0-4101 GCF_021184085.1 Oncorhynchus gorbuscha | reverse complement strand
TTATTAGGAACAGTCAGATAGATACTGAACAGAACATTGGTATGAGGTAGTGGAGACCTACAGTTATTAGGAACAGTCAGATAGATACTGAACAGAACATTGGTATGAGGTAGTGGAGACCTACAGTTATTAGGAACAGTCAGATAGATACTGAACAGAACATTGATATGAGGTAGTGGAGACCTACAGTCATTAGGAACAGTCAGAGAGATACTGAATAGAACATTGGTATGAGGTAGTGAAGACCTACAGTTATTATTAGGAACAGTCAGATAAATACTGAATAGAACATTGGTATGAGGTAGTGGAGACCTACAGTTATTATTAGGAACAGTCAGATAGATACTGAACAGAACATTGATATGAGGTAGTGGAGACCTACAGTTATTATTAGGAACAGTCAGATAGATACTGAATAGAACATTGATATGAGGTAGTGGAGACCTACAGTTATTATTAGGAACAGTCAGAGAGATACTGAATAGAACATTGATATGAGGTAGTGGAGACCTACAGTTATTATTAGGAACAGTCAGAGAGATACTGAATAGAACATTGATATGAGGTAGTGGAGACCTACAGTTATTATTAGGAACAGTCAGAGAGATACTGAACAGAACATTGATATGAGGTAGTGGAGACCTACAGTTATTATTAGGAACAGTCAGAGAGATACTGAACAGAACATTGATATGAGGTAGTGGAGACCTACAGTCATTAGGAACAGTCAGATAGATACTGAATAGAACATTGATATGAGGTAGTGGAGACCTACAGTTATTAGGAACAGTCAGATAAATACTGAACAGAACATTGATATGAGGTAGTGGAGACCTACAGTTATTATTAGGAACAGTCAGATAGATACTGAACAGAACATTGATATGAGGTAGTGGAGACCTACAGTTATTAGGAACAGTCGGAGAGATACTGAACAGAACATTGATATGAGGTAGTGGAGACCTACAGTTATTATTAGGAACAGTCAGATAGATACTGAATAGAACATTGATATGAGGTAGTGGAGACCTACAGTCATTAGGAACAGTCAGAGAGATACTGAACAGAACATTGATATGAGGTAGTGGAGACCTACAGTCATTAGGAACAGTCAGATAGATACTGAATAGAACATTGGTATGAGGTAGTGGAGACCTACAGTTATTATTAGGAACAGTCAGATAGATAGATAGAACATTGATATGAAATTAGTGGAGACCACAGTTATTATTAGGAACAGTCAGATAGATACTGAATAGAACATTGATGAGGTAGTGGGGGCCTACGGTTATTATTAGGAACAGTCAGAGAGATACTGAATAGAACATTGATATGAGGTAGTGGAGACCTACAGTTATTATTAGGAACAGTCAGAGAGATATGCTGAATAGAACATTGATATGAGGTAGTGTCATTAGGAACAGTCAGATAGATACTGAATAGAACATTGATATGAGAACAGTTATTAGGAACAGTCAGAGAGATACTGAATAGAACATTGATGAGGTAGTGGAGACCTACAGTTATTATTAGGAACAGTCAGAGAGATACTGAATAGAACATTGATATGAGGTAGTGGAGACCTACAGTTATTATTAGGAACAGTCAGATAGATACTGAACAGAACATTGGTATGAGGTAGTGGAGACCTACAGTTATTATTAGGAACAGTCAGATAGATACTGAATAGAACATTGATATGAGGTAGTGGAGACCTACAGTCATTAGGAACAGTCAGATAGATACTGAATAGAACATTGATATGAGGTAGTGGAGACCTACAGTCATTAGGAACAGTCAGATAGATACTGAATAGAACATTGATATGAGGTAGTGGAGACCTACAGTCATTAGGAACAGTCAGATAGATACTGAATAGAACATTGATATGAGGTAGTGGAGACCTACAGTCATTAGGAACAGTCAGATAGATACTGAATAAAACATTGATATGAGGTAGTGGAGACCTACAGTCATTAGGAACAGTCAGATAGATACTGAATAGAACATTGATATGAGGTAGTGGAGACCTACAGTCATTAGGAACAGTCAGATAGATACTGAATAGAACATTGATATGAGGTAGTGGAGACCTACAGTCATTAGGAACAGTCAGATAGATACTGAATAGAACATTGATATGAGGTAGTGGAGACCTACAGTTATTATTAGGAACAGTCAGATAGATACTGAATAGAACATTGATATGAGGTAGTGGAGACCTACAGTTATTATTAGGAACAGTCAGATAGATACTGAATAGAACATTGATATGAGGTAGTGGAGACCTACAGTTATTAGGAACAGTCAGATAAATACTGAATAGAACATTGATATGAGGTAGTGGAGACCTACAGTTATTATTAGGAACAGTCAGAGAGATACTGAATAGAACATTGATATGAGGTAGTGGAGACCTACAGTCATTAGGAACAGTCAGATAGATACTGAATAGAACATTGATATGAGGTAGTGGAGACCTACAGTCATTAGGAACAGTCAGATAGATACTGAATAGAACATTGATATGAGGTAGTGGAGACCTACAGTTATTATTAGGAACAGTCAGAGAGATACTGAACAGAACATTGATATGAGGTAGTGGAGACCTACAGTTATTAGGAACAGTCAGAGAGATACTGAATAGAACATTGATATGAGGTAGTGGAGACCTACAGTCATTAGGAACAGTCAGAGAGATACTGAATAGAACATTGATATGAGGTAGTGGAGACCTACAGTTATTATTAGGAACAGTCAGATAGATACTGAATAGAACATTGATATGAGGTAGTGGAGACCTACAGTTATTATTAGGAACAGTCAGATAGATACTGAATAGAACATTGATATGAGGTAGTGGAGACCTACAGTTATTAGGAACAGTCAGATAGATACTGAATAGAACATTGATATGAGGTAGTGGAGACCTACAGTTATTAGGAACAGTCAGAGAGATACTGAATAGAACATTGATATGAGGTAGTGGAGACCTACAGTTATTATTAGGAACAGTCAGAGAGTTATGTTGGTGGTGGTATATGTTGGTGGTGGTATACTGCATATTCAGTAATTGTTTTGATGCAGTGTTGAAAAATAGGTTATAGTTAGGGGTGAAATCAGTTCACAAATCACATCTCAGTGGAATCCCACATCGTGAGCAGATTGTATAGTTTCTTTAGGAATCAAATTAAAAATGACTGCCAGATTTCTGTCATTATTTTAAATACAGGAAGACAGGCGACATAGAGCAGCTATGGATTGCAGTGCAGAAGTGGATGTCCCCATATGTTTTAAATGACTGGCCCCAGAGCCCTTCTACTCTGTCTTCAATGTCTCTGTCCTCTGAAATAAATGTCAGGGGTTGTAGATTAGTAGTCATCGCTGCCCTCCTTTAATCTGTCACCTCACCTCTTACTCTCCCTGTGTGTCAGTCTAGCAGCCTGCATTCTCTCTCTCTCTCTCTCTCTCTCTCTCTCTCTCTCTCTCTCTCTCTCTCTCTCTCTCTCTCTCTCTCTCTCACTCACTCACTCACACTCACTCATCACTCACTCACTCACTCACTCACTCACTCACTCACTCACTCACTCACTCACTCACTCACTCACTCACTCACTCACTCACTCACTCACTCACTCACCTCTTCAATACACTGTATCTGATTTCTGACTTTAGCAGCCAGCCAACTTTCCCACTCTAATAGGTTTTATGTGCATGCGCTGTGCCTCCAGAAGGTTAACTGGATACGATCAGGCAGATTTGGCTCGGGGACTGATGGGAAGGTTGTGTGTGTTTGTCTCTGTGTGGGGGGGGGGTCTTGTTTGTCCTGTCTGATGGGCCCGGTCTGGCCTAGCCTGCATTACGACAGCAGACACTGAAAGAGCATCAGTGTTACCTCTCAGGGGAACAGACATCCACCCACCAGCAAGAGAAGGAGACAGAGGAAGAAAAGGAGGAGGAGACAGAGGAAGAAAAGGAGGAGGAGAAGGTGAGCCTACATTATTGAAAGCCTGCCAATCTGATGGGGGAGGAGATGAGGTGATAGAGGAGTGAGAGGAGGAGATAGAGGAGGGGGAGGAGTGAGAGGAGGAGGTAAGAGGA
>NW_025759902.1:0-4101 GCF_021184085.1 Oncorhynchus gorbuscha | reverse complement strand
CAGTGGTTCTTAACCTGGGTTCGATCGAACCCCAGGGGTTCGGTGAGTCAGTCTCAGGGGTTCGGCGGAGGTCAAGGCATACATACGACTCATATGATTCATGATGACATGCCCCGCTTGGCCATCGTGGCTGCAGGTGATCACGCTCCATCGCTTGGCCTATCTGTGCTGCAGGGAATTTGGTGCGCTCAGTAGTCACTTGTGACAGTCGTGATGGTACGTCTTGTGATTTCTTTCTTAATATTTTAATAAACTTCATACTTACTATGTCGAGCAAAGAAAGTGGTCGGACGAATATGTACAATATGGATTCACATGTATAACGGAACGTGATGGGAGTCAGCGTCCTAACTGCGCGATTTGCAATGCCAAGTTGAGCAATTCTAGTCTAGCACCGCAAAACTAAGAGAACACTTCCTTAAGCTGCATGGAGATGGAAAATACAAGAACACAACGCTCGCTGAATTCAAGGTGAAGAGAGCCAGATTCGATGAAAAGGCTACTCTGCCTGTTCTCGGCTTTGTACTCATCAACAAACCGATCCTCACAGCATCGTACGAAGTTGCTTACCTGATCGCAAAGCAGGGCAAACCACACCATTGGTGAAACACTCATAAAACCAGCTGTGTTGAAAATGGCGGAATATCATGCTGGGAAAAGAGGCTGAAGATTAAGTTATCCCAAATTCTCTTTCAAATGACACCATCAGCGACAAGGCAGAGGACATGAGCAAAGACATCTTGGCTGAAGTAGCTGCAGATCTGATTTCAAGCCCGGCAAAATTCAGCCTTCAACTCGACGAGACCACCAGACGTTTCCAATCTGAGCCAGCTTGCTGTCTGTGCGCTATGTGAAAGACGACGTGATAAGGAAGATTTTTATTTATTTTGTAAGCCTCTTACAACAGTAACTTCGAGAGCTTTCGATGTAAAAGAAGCTTTGGGATGATTCTTCAAAGACAAAAATCTTTAGTGAACATAAGTTTCACTGGGCAGTTTGTTCACGGAACTCCAGTCATGCTGGGAAGAAAGTCTGGTTTGGTGCTAGTGAAAGCCGATGCACCACACATCAGTGTCCGCACTGTATTCTGCACAGGGAATCGTTGGGAAGAAAAACCTTGCCTCCAAAACTGGCAGAAGTAAAAAATTGTAGTGGAATCTGCGTGAACTATGTGCGAACTGAGTGCTCTGAGGCACCACATCTTCAGTGAGCTGTGTAAAGAAATGGGCTCTGAATTGAGGTACTTTCTAAAACATTCCAACGTTCGGTGGTTATCCTGGGACAGGTGCTGAATCGTGTTTTTGCTGTGCGTGTGGAATTAGCCCTGTTTTTGCAGGCACCAACATTTCATGCAGATTGCTTCAAAAATTCTGAGTTCATTCTCATTTTAGCGCACATGGCTGATATCTTCACAGTTCTCAATCATCTCAATCCAAAGATGCCAGGCGGTGGAGTTAACATCATTGAAGCGGAGGAAAACCTGAAGGCTTTTCAAAAAAATCTACCGTTATGGAAACGACGAACAGAGAACGATAACTTCGCAAACTTTCCCCTGCTGGACGACTGTGTAAGTAAGATCAAAGATGTATCTGGAATCAGAGATTTCTGTACCCGCGGAACTGAAGCAAGCAATTGCCACGCACTTAGATGAGCTTGCAAAGTCTCTCGGGATACTTCCCCACAAGAGTGTCATATCCAGCATGGGTGAGACAGCCCGTTCACGTTTAGTGTTGAGACGACAGATGTCAATGATGAATACCTTGATGAAATCATTGAAATTCCCATGAGAGCCAGGTTCAACAGCAACTCTTCAGAACAACAACGCTTTCAACGTTTTGGTCACAAATGGTAACGTACCTGTTATTGCTAAGAAAGGAGATTTTATACCTTTTGTAACAACATATCTTTGCGAGCAATCCTTTGAGGATGCTGGAAATAAAAACGAAGAAAAGGAACAGACTTTGTAGTGAAAATGACATGAGAGGCACTTGCCAAGGTGAAGCCGCGGATTTCTGAACTGGTCTCTGAAAGGCAACAGAAGTCACACTGATTTGCAGTAAATATTCCTTATTATATTTTGTTTTTGTGTGAAAAACATGTTTTGATGATTTTGTTCTTTGAACACAGTGATGTTCATGCACGGTTCATTTTGTGCACCAGTAAAATATATACCTATGTTTTGAATTTGAAAAAATCATATTTTATTATTCCAATTAAGAAGGGTTCGGTGAATGTGCATATGAAACTGCTGGGGTTCAGTACCTCCAACAAGGTTAAGAACCACTGCACTAAGGTCAGGTGCCTTCCTTTGTACTGTGGGAGATGCAGTACCAACCTGACCAATCAACCAATTTGTGAACATTCTTGTAACATTCTTGTAAACAAGGAAATTATCTAACATTTTGTAAATGTTCATTTTTGAATATTACAGGATGAAATTTGTCCGTTGACACATACTAGAGAAAACATTTGTATACATGATACATAAACAACACAATGAATACTTCAACTTGCTAAATGCGTAAAAGCCCATGATCAGATTTATTTTAGATTCATTCCTGGATACGTTTCATATCCAGGATGGGTAAACAACAAGGGCTATCCAGCCACCCGCACAAACAGATGGCGACTAAGGTCAGGGGCCTTGCTTTGAATTGTTGGAGATGCAGTACCAACCTGATCAATCAATCTGACTGACACCCGTAGACTACATTAAGTCACTGTATCTGTCAGACAGATTACTCTATAGTTGACTCCACACCTTACTCATAAATATGTCTTCTATAGTATTTATCAAAAATTCAGCATTTTTGTAAACAAAGAATGATATAACATTTTGTAAATGTTGAAACATACAGAAACATATTACATGATGTCATTTGTGAGTTGATTTTATAGTAAAGAACATTTTTGTAGGCATGATACTACATAAACAACTAAATAAATTATTAATCATACCAAATGTGTAAAAAGCCCATGTGATCAGACTTATTTTTAGATTAATTCCTGTTTCTATGTTTCATAGAGCATCTCCCAGAAAATGACAAATGCATTCTGTGTTGGTGCAGAAAGCAGCATTCGCAGCTAGCACATTTGGTTCCTTTGAAGTTGTGGGGATGTGTTTTTGGTTTCACATTGATTGTGGGAACGGCCATAGGTTTCCTGACCTGTAAACCGAACGTTTTTTAAAATCTTCTGAGAACAGAAGTTACAATTTTGCCTGTTCCGGGGAACGTTTCTTTAGGTTGAGGGAGGTTCTGTTTTACTCTGGTTCCTTGAAAATGTATGCTCTCACTACTGTAAGTCGCTTTGGATAAATGTGTCTGCTAAATGTAAATTAAAGTTTTCCTGGGAGGTTTTATTAACACTCTGAGAAAAAATTATACGTTTTTGGAGTTTTTTTTTCCAATAACACTGCTATCTTATTATGGGATTAACTTTTCTGAATTCCAAGCACAGATAGGACATACAGAAATTAATTTCCTTATACATTAATCATTCAAACACATTTTTGTTGTGAGACAGCATTGGTGAAATTCAAACCTATAATCTTCTGTTTTTCTATCCATGGACTTAGTCCTCTGGGCCACTAGGATGGAGCTAGTATGTCATTGTTATGCAGGTGAATGAGGACCCAAAAGCGACTTGGCGAAACAGAGTCTTTAATCCAGTTTAAGGAAATAGCAATACTCCTAGACAAATCGGAGCGGTAAATAAAGCATAAAAACAATTTCACTCGTAATCACGAGAACTGACTGGAGACTCGATAATAAACTGCAGGTTGCCTGGAAGGCACTTGACCGTAGCAGACTCAGACACCTGCTCACCACGAGCATCTGAGGGAAACACCTACAATTTATTGTGGCTGGCTACAAAGACACAGCACGTGTGAACAATATACAAGGATCCGACAGGACAGAAACGGAAAATAAGGGGGAGAAATAGGGACTCTAATTAGGGGAAAAGATAGGGAACAGGTGTGGGAAGACTAAATGATTGATTAGGGGAATAGGAACAGCTGGGAGCAGGAACGGAACGATAGAGAGAAGAGAGAGAGGAAGGGAGAGAGAAAAAGGGGAACGAACCTAAAAAGACCAGCAG
>NW_025759901.1:0-4101 GCF_021184085.1 Oncorhynchus gorbuscha | reverse complement strand
GTCTGTGTGTGTGTCTGTCTGTGTGCGTGTCTGTCTGTGTGCGTGTCGTCTGTGTGCGTGTCTGGTCTGTGTGCGTGTCTGGTCTGTGTGCGTGTCTGTCTGTGTGCGTGTCGTCTGTGTGCGTGTCTGGTCTGTGTGCGTGTCTGGTCTGTGTGCGTGTCTGGTCTGTGTGCGTGTCTGTCTGTGCGTGTCTGGTCTGTGTGCGTGTCTGTCTGTGTGCGTGTCGTGTCTGTGTGCGTGTCGTCTGTGTGCGTGTCTGTCTGTCTGTCTGGTCTGTGTGCGTGTCTGTCTGTGTGCGTGTCTGGTCTGTGTGCGTGTCTGGTCTGTGTGCGTGTCTGGTCTGTGTGCGTGTCTGGTCTGTGTGCGTGTCTGGTCTGTGTGCGTGTCTGGTCTGTGTGCGTGTCTGGTCTGTGTGCGTGTCTGGTCGTGTGCGTGTCCGTGTGTCTGGTCTGTGTGCGTGTCTGGTCTGTGTGCGTGTCTGGTCTGTGTGCGTGTCTGGTCTGTGTGCGTGTCTGGTCTGTGTGCGTGTCTGGTCTGTGTGCGTGTCTGGTCTGTGTGCGTGTCTGGTCTGTGTGCGTGTCTGGTCTGTGTGCGTGTCTGTGTGCTGTGTGTCGCGTGTCTGGTCTGTGTGCGTGTCTGGTCTGTGTGCGTGTCTGGTCTGTGTGCGTGTCTGGTCTGTGTGCGTGTCTGGTCTGTGTGCGTGTCTGGTCTGTGTGCGTGTCTGCATTGTCCTGTATGCATTGTACACGTGCCTGCCTGTCTCTGTGTGTGTCTGCTGAGGTGTGAGGAGGGACAGTGTGACTGGTGACCCAGTCACTCCACATGGCGGCTGCCCGTACCCATTGTTCCTGGAAAATGGCAGATGAGAGTAGTGTGCTCTGTGGAAACAAAACAACTCCCTGTCTATAATCCCACAGAGTGGAACTAATCCACGGGCACAGGCTCACATTATCTCACCTCCTCCTTCAACACATACAGATGTATGACCTTAATTTGATCACTCTGCTGTTTTGGAAATGTCCTGCACAGCAGGAAATGAACACTTAACGTATTCTAGGTTGAAAAAGGTTTCTAAAGATTGTAATTTCCACTTTACATTTTCAGACTCGATTTGCTCTGACAAAAAAACGTATAATTTAAAAACAATAATCCACACACTTATTCACATTTCCTATTGATGCAAGGATTATTTTCCTGTTGTGAGAATGATCAAATTAAGATCCTACCTCTGTAGGCCTACTACAGTACATGAATGAAGATATACAAAACTCCAAAATGTCAGCAGGTTAATAGCCTACTGTATGTCTAAGAGTTGAAATAAAACATTGTCAATGTAGTAGCGCACCCATAGCAATGCACTGAATAATGTAATAACTGTAGGCCTCCTTTTGAGGCCTAATCCATAACAAATCCACATGCTCAAGTTGTCAATGGCAGCTTCAAGCTCAAAAGGTTTCAAAGGCTTGTTGTCATTGCATTGGGAACGACTTAATAGCCACTGACTATCATTGACTTTTGGACCAATTTCATACAAACAGGAATGTGATAGCATACATTGTTGCCAAACTCGTGATAGCCCACTTCCTCAAAACGGTTACATTGTATCACAGAGGTTTTCCCTTCTGTAGCAGTGTGTGGATACATTCACTGGGAAGCCTAGGCAGTAAAAAAGCCATATTAGTTCATATATAACTATAACCCATTAGTTCATTCACCACAATAAGGCTGTGACAACAAAAATACTAAATTCACACAGTGGTGGAATAAATTCAACTACACATACGTTTGCATCATCACAAAGCGGAGAGCAACATCTGTCCAGCAATGTTCCTCAAATTTTTTTGGGGCACTGATCAAATATTTGGTCTTGTGAGCAGAAACTGCTGAAAGTTGTGAGAATTTTGGCAACTTCCAGCTTGAGCGTTTACAGTGAACACTGAGGCTGTACCCTTTACAGTTTTAGACAGTATTCAATAGGCTATTGTGGTTATTTCAGCATAATGTAGGCCTAGCAACAAAACCAATCGAGGCAAATCCCGTAACATTTTCACATGGAAATAGCTTGCAAGCTGATGTCTATGATGTAGCCCGCCAACAGCCTGTATGTGGTGTTCAATGCAGGCCTAATTGCATGAGAGACTTTAAAAGTTTATAAAGGGCTTGCCATGAATTCATGATTTCTTTTTGGTCTGTAACACCATGGGCCAAATAGGTCATTCGATCAGTCAAATGTAGCCCATAAAGCCTCCTCTTCACATCAGCTGATGTCAGAAAACCCATCCTAAAACCCCAAACAGCATGCAATGGTGTAGAAGCACGTGGTGGTTAGGAAAACTCCTTAGAAAGGCCAGAACCTAGGAAGAAACCTAGAAAGAACTGGCTATAAGGCGTGGCTGTGTCCTCTTCTGGCAGTGCCGGGTGAGATTGGAAACATGGCCAAGATGTTCTAGTGTTCATAGACCACCAGCAGGGTCAAATAATAATACATCACAGTGGTTGTTGAGGGCAACAGATCATCACCTCAGAGTAAAATATATCGTTGGTTTTTCTGTAATCATTCAAATATCCTCTACCGCTCGTCCGGTGAACAGGTCAGGGTTCCATAGCCGCAGGCAGAACAGTTGAAACTGGAGCAGAATGATCAGGTGGACTGGGACAGCAAGGAGTCATCAGGCCAGGTAGTCCTGAGGCATGGTCCTAGGCTCAGGTCCTCAAAGAGAAAGAAAAAGAGAGAAAGAGAAAAAGAAAGAGAGAAAGAGAGAATATATTATTATTATTATTATTATATTAGAATTAGAGAGAGCATACTTAAATTCAGGACACCGGATACGACAGGAGAAAATACTCCAGATATAACAGAGACTGACCTCCTCCCAACACAAAATCCTATTGCAGCATACTGGAGGCTGAGACAGGAGGGTGGAGACACTGTGACCCTCGTCCGAAGATACCCTTGACAGGGAGTCAAACAGGCAGCACTGTGCTCTGGATACCATATGTGAACTGATTGCCCCCATCTATCTTCAGAGCTTGTGCTGCTAGGTGACCCCTAACCGTGACATGCTTAACACCTGCCATCCTACACCCAAGCTTGATGCCCTCAATCTCACACAAATTATCAATGAACCTACAGGTACAACCCCAAAGCCGTAAAGACGGGCACCCTCATAGATATCATCCTAACCAACTTGCCCCTCTAAATACACCTCTGCTGTTTTCAACCAAGATCTCGGTAGCGATCCTGCCTCATTGCCTGCATCCTGTAATGGGTCAGCGGTCAAACCTCCACTCATCACTATCAACGCTCCTAAAGATCACTCCTTGAAGCGAGCAGGCCTTCTATTCGACCTGGCCAGGGTATCTGAAGATATCGCACTCATCCCGTCAGTGAGAGGATGTGATTTTGTTTAAATGCCTTCCTCAGCCATCTTACATTTACATTTACATTTAAGTCATTTAGCAGACGCTCTTATCCAGAGCGACTTACAAATTGGTGCATTCACCTTATGACATCCAGTGGAACAGTCACTTAACAATAGTGCATCTAAATCTTAGAGGGTGGGGTGAGAAGGATTACTTATCCTATCCTAGGTATTCCTTAAAGAGGTGGGGTTTCAGGTGTCTCCGGAAGGTGGTGATTGACTCCGCTGTCCTGGCGTCGTGAGGGAGTTTGTTCCACCATTGGGGGCCAGAGCAGCGAACAGTTTTGACTGGGCTGAGCGGGAGCTGTACTTCCTCAGTGGTAGGGAGGCGAGCAGGCCAGAGGTGGATGAACGTAGTGCCCTTGTTTGGGTGTAGGGCCTGATCAGAGCCTGGAGGTACTGAGGTGCCGTTCCCCTCACAGCTCCGTAGGCAAGCACCATGGTCTTGTAGCGGATGCGAGCTTCAACTGGAAGCCAGTGGAGAGAACGGAGGAGCGGGGTGACGGGAGAGAACTTGGGAAGGTTGAACACCAGGCGGGCTGCGGCGTTCTGGATGAGTTGTAGGGGTTTAATGGCACAGGCAGGGAGCCCAGCCAACAGCGAGTTGCAGTAATCCAGACGGGAGATGACAAGTGCCTGGATTAGGACCTGCGCCGCTTCCTGTGTGAGGCAGGGTCAT
>NW_025759900.1:0-4102 GCF_021184085.1 Oncorhynchus gorbuscha | reverse complement strand
GGGATTTAGAATGTGGTGCCAGTTCAGACGGTTTCTGCCTGTGATTTAGAATGTGGTGCCAGTTCAGACGGAACACAAGCTTTCGTTTGTTCGTTACTGCCTGTGATTTAGAATGTGGTGCCAGTTCAGACAGAGCTCAAGCTTTCGTTTGTTCGTTACTGCCTGTGATTTAGAATGTGGTGCCAGTTCAGACGGCTACTGCCTGTGATTTAGAATGTGGTGCCAGTTCAGACGGTTACTGCCTGTGATTTAGAATGTGGTGCCAGTTCAGACGGTTACTGCCTGTGATTTAGAATGTGGTGCCAGTTCAGACGGTTACTGCCTGTGATTTAGAATGTGGTGCCAGTTCAGACGGTTACTGCCTGTGATTTAGAATGTGGTGCCAGTTCAGACGGTTACTGCCTGTGATTTAGAATGTGGTGCCAGTTCAGACGGTTACTGCCTGTGATTTAGAATGTGGTGCCAGTTCAGACGGTTACTGCCTGTGATTTAGAATGTGGTGCCAGTTCAGACGGTTACTGCCTGTGATTTAGAATGTGGTGCCAGTTCAGACGGTTACTGCCTGTGATTTAGAATGTGGTGCCAGTTCAGACGGTTACTGCCTGTGATTTAGAATGTGTGCCAGTTCAGGCGGTTTCTGCCTGTGATTTAGAATGTGGTGCCAGTTCAGACGGTTACTGCCTGTGATTTAGAATGTGGTGCCAGTTCAGATGGATTACTGCCTGTGATTTAGAATGTGGTGCCAGTTCAGACGGTTTCTGCCTGTGATTTAGAATGTGGTGCCAGTTCAGACGGTTACTGCCTGTGATTTAGAATGTGGTGCCAGTTCAGACGGTTACTGCCTGTGATTTAGAATGTGGTGCCAGTTCAGACGGTTACTGCCTGTGATTTAGAATGTGGTGCCAGTTCAGACGGTTACTGCCTGTGATTTAGAATGTGGTGCCAGTTCAGAGGTTACTGCCTGTGATTTAGAAAATGTGGTGCCAGGTTACTGCCTGTGATTTAGAATGTGGTGCCAGTTCAGACGGTTACTGCCTGTGATTTAGAATGTGGTGCCAGTTCAGACGGTTACTGCCTGTGATTTAGAATGTGGTGCCAGTTCAGACGGTTACTGCCTGTGATTTAGAATGTGGTGCCAGTTCAGACAGTTGTGATTTAGAATGTGGTGCTGCCTACTGCCTGATTTAGAATGTGGTGCCAGTTCAGACGGTTACTGCCTGTGATTTAGAATGTGGTGCCAGTTCAGACGGTTACTGCCTGTGATTTAGAATGTGCCAGTTCAGGCGGTTACTGCCTGTGATTTGAATGGTTACTGCCTGTGATTTAGAATGTGGTGCCAGTTCAGACGGTTACTGCCTGTGATTTAGAATGTGGTGCCAGTTCAGACGGCTACTGCCTGTGATTTAGAATGTGGTGCCAGTTCAGACGGCTACTGCCTGTGATTTAGAATGTGGTGCCAGTTCAGACGGTTTCTGCCTGTGATTTAGAATGTGGTGCGAGTTCAGACGGTTACTGCCTGTGATTTAGAATGTGGTGCCAGTTCAGACAGCTACTGCCTGTGATTTAGAATGTGGTGCCAGTTCAGACGGTTACTGCCTGTGATTTTAGAATGTGGTGCCAGTTCAGACGGTTACTGCCTGTGATTTAGAATGTGGTGCCAGTTCAGACGGTTACTGCCTGTGATTTAGAATGTGGTGCCAGTTCAGACGGTTACTGCCTGTGATTTAGAATGTGGTGCCAGTTCAGACGGTTACTGCCTGTGATTTAGAAATGTGGTGCCAGTTCAGACGGTTACTGCCTGTGATTTAGAATGTGGTGCCAGTTCAGACGGCTACTGCCTGTGATTTAGAATGTGGTGCCAGTTCAGACGGCTACTGCCTGTGATTTAGAATGTGGTGCCAGTTCAGACGGCTACTGCCTGTGATTTAGAATGTGGTGCGAGTTCAGACGGTTACTGCCTGTGATTTAGAATGTGGTGCCAGTTCAGACGGTTACTGCCTGTGATTTAGAATGTGGTGCCAGTTCAGACAGTTACTGCCTGTGATTTAGAATGTGGTGCCAGTTCAGACGGTTACTGCCTGTGATTTAGAATGTGGTGCCAGTTCAGACGGTTACTGCCTGTGATTTAGAATGTGGTGCCAGTTCAGACGGCTACTGCCTGTGATTTAGAATGTGGTGCCAGTTCAGACGGCTACTGCCTGTGATTTAGAATGTGGTGCCAGAATGTGGTGCCAGTTCAGACGGTTACTGCCTGTGATTTAGAATGTGGTGCCAGTTCAGACGGTTACTGCCTGTGATTTAGAATGTGGTGCCAGTTCAGACGGTTACTGCCTGTGATTTAGAATGTGGTGCCAGTTCAGCCAGTTCAGACGGTTACTGCCTGTGATTTAGAATGTGGTTCAGACGGCTTTGCCAGTGTGGTGCCAGTTCAGACGGTTACTGCCTGTGATTTAGAATGTGGTGCCAGTTCAGACGGTTACTGCCTGTGATTTAGAATGTGGTGCCAGTTCAGACGGTTACTGCCTGTGATTTAGAATGTGGTGCCAGTTCAGACGGTTACTGCCTGTGATTTGAATGTGGTGCCAGTTCAGACGGTTACTGCCTGTGATTTAGAATGTGGTGCGAGTTCAGACGGTTACTGCCTGTGATTTAGAATGTGGTTCAGACTTGCTTCTGCCTGTGATTTAGAATGTGGTGCCAGTTCAGACGGTTACTGCCTGTGATTTAGAATGTGGTGCTCAGTGCCAGTTCAGACAGTTACTGCCTGTGATTTAGAATGTGGTGCGAGTTCAGACGGTTACTGCCTGGTTACTTCAGACGGCTACTGCCTGATTTAGAATGTGGTGCCAGTTCAGACAGTTGCCAGTTCAGAACGGTTACTGCCTGTGATTTAGAATGTGGTGCCAGTTCAGACGGTTACTGCCTGTGATTTAGAATGTGGTGCCAGTTCAGACGGTTACTGCCTGTGATTTAGAATGTGGTGCCAGTTACTGCCTGTGACGAATGTGGTGCCAGTTCAGACTGTTACTGCCTGTGATTTAGAATGTGGTGCCAGTTCAGACGGCTACTGCCTGTGATCAGGAATGCGGTGCCAGTTCAGACGGTTACTGCCTGTGATTTAGAATGTGGTGCCAGTTCAGACGGCTACTGCCTGTGATTTAGAATGCGGTGCGAGTTCAGACGGTTACTGCCTGTGATTTAGAATGGGTGCCAGTTCAGACGGTTACTGCCTGTGATTTAGAATGTGGTGCGAGTTCAGACGGTTACTGCCTGTGATTTAGAATGGGTGCCGTGTTCAGACGGTTACTGCCTGTAGATTTAGAATGTGAAAGCTGGGTTCAGCAGCTACTGCCTGTGATTTAGAATGCGGTGCCAGTTCAGACGGTTACTGCCTGTGATTTAGAATGTGGTGCCAGTTCAGACGGTTACTGCCTGTGATTTAGAATGTGGTGCGAGTTCAGACGGTTACTGCCTGTGATTTAGAATGTGGTGCGAGTTCAGACGGTTACTGCCTGTGATTTAGAATGTGGTGCGAGTTCAGACGGTTACTGCCTGTGATTTAGAATGTGGTGCCAGTTCAGACAGCTACTGGCTCAGATTTAGAATGTGGTGCCAGTTCAGACGGTTACTGCCTGTGATTTAGAATGTGGTGCCAGTTCAGACGGTTACTGCCTGTGATTTAGAATGTGGTGCCAGTTCAGACGGTTACTGCCTGTGATTTAGAATGTGGTGCCAGTTCAGACGGTTACTGCCTGTGATTTAGAATGTGGTGCCAGTTCAGACGGTTACTGCCTGTGATTTAGAATGTGGTGCCAGTTCAGACGGTTACTGCCTGTGATTTAGAATGTGGTGCCAGTTCAGACGGCTACTGCCTGTGATTTAGAATGTGGTGCCAGTTCAGACGGTTACTGCCTGTGATTTAGAATGTGGTGCCAGTTCAGACGGCTACTGCCTGTGATTTAGAATGTGGTGCCAGTTCAGACGGTTACTGCCTGTGATTTAGAATGTGGTGCCAGTTCAGACGGTTACTGCCTGTGATTTAGAATGTGGTGCCAGTTCAGACGGTTACTGCCTGTGATTTAGAATGTGGTGCCAGTTCAGA
>NW_025759899.1:0-4103 GCF_021184085.1 Oncorhynchus gorbuscha | reverse complement strand
CTGTCCATAATATTTATGGCAGGGTCCTATGTTCCTCCAGCCCCCAGCAGTACTGTCCATAATAACATAGCAGGGTCTATGTCCCTCAGCCCCCAGCGGTACTGTCCATAATAACATACAGCAGGGTCTATGTTCCTCCAGCTCCCCCAGCAGTACTGTCCATAATAACATACAGCAGGGTCCCCATGTTCCTCAGCTCCCCCAGCAGTACTGTCCATAATAACATAGCAGGGTCTATGTTCCTCAGCCTCCCCAGCAGTACTGTCCATAATAACATAGCAGGGTCTGTGTTCCTCAGCCCCCCAGCAGTACTGTCCATAATAACATAGCAGGGTCTATGTTCCTCAGCCCCAGCAGTACTGTCCATAATAACATAGCGGGGTCTATGTTCCAGGCCCCTCAGCATCTGTCCATAATAACATAGCAGGGTCTATGTTCCTCAGCCCCTCCAGCAGTACTGTCCATAATAACATAGCAGGGTCTATGTTCCTCAGCTCCCCCAGCAGTACTGTCCATAATGCACATAGCAGGGTCTATGTTCAGCTCCCCAGCAGTACTTTTCGTCCATAATAACATAGCAGGGTCTATGTTCCTCAGCCCCCCCAGCAGTACTGTCCATAATAACATAGCAGGGTCTATGTCCCTCAGCCCCCAGCAGTACTGTCCATAATAACATAGCAGGGTCTATGTTCCTCAGCCCCCCCCAGCAGTACTGTCCATAATAACATAGCAGGGTCTATGTTCCTCAGCCCCTCCCAGCAGTACTGTCCATAATAACATAGCAGGGTCTATGTTCCTCAGCCCCCCCAGCAGTACTGTCCATAATAACATAGCAGGGTCTATGTTCCTCAGCCCCCCAGCAGTACTGTCCATAATAACATAGCAGGGTCTATGTTCCTCAGCCTCCCCAGCAGTACTGTCCATAATAACATAGCAGGGTCTATGTTCCTCAGCCCCCCCAGCAGTACTGTCCATAATAACATAGCAGGGTCTATGTTCCTCAGCCCTCCCAGCAGTACTGTCCATAATAACATAGCAGGGTCTATGTTCCTCAGCTCCCCCAGCAGTACTGTCCATAATAACATAGCAGGGTCTATGTTCCTCAGCCTCTCCCAGCAGTACTGTCCATAATAACATAGCAGGGTCTATGTTCCTCAGCCCCCCCAGCAGTACTGTCCAGGTCAACATAGCAGGGAGCCCATGTTCCTCAGCTCCCTCAGCAGTACTGGGTTCATAATAACATAGCAGGGTCTATGTTCTCAGCTCTTCTCTCAGCAGTATTGTCTGGTACAACATAGCAGGGTCTATGTTCCTCAGCTCCCCCAGCAGTACTGTCCATAATAACATAGCAGGGTCTATGTTCCTCAGCCTCCCCCAGCAGTACTGTCTATAATAACATAGCAGGGCCTGCGTTCTCAGCCCCCCAGCAGTACTGTCCATAATAACATAGCAGGGCTCCTATGTTCCTCAGCCCCCAGCAGTACTGTTCATAATAACATAGCAGGGTCTATGTTCTCAGCCTCTCTCTCTCAGCAGTGGCTCGTCTATAATAACATAGCAGGGTCTATGTTCCTCAGCCTCCCAGCAGTACTGTCCATAATAACATAGCAGGGTCTATGTTCCTCAGCCCCTCAGCAGTACTGTCCATAATAACATAGCAGGGTCTATGTTCCTCAGCCTCCCCCAGCAGTACTGTCCATAATAACATAGCAGGGTCTATGTTCCTCAGCCCCCCCAGCAGTACTGTCCATAATAACATAGCAGGGTCTATGTTCCTCAGCCCCCCCCAGCAGTACTGTCCATAATAACATAGCAGGGTCTATGTTCCTCAGCCCCCCAGCAGTACTGTCCATAATAACATAGCAGGGTCTATGTTCCTCAGCCCCCCCAGCAGTACTGTCCATAATAACATAGCAGGGTCTATGTTCCTCAGCCCCCCAGCAGTACTGTCCATAATAACATAGCAGGGTCTATGTTCCTCAGCCCCCCAGCAGTACTGTCCATAATAACATAGCAGGGTCTATGTTCCTCAGCCCCCCCAGCAGTACTGTCCATAATAACATAGCAGGGTCTATGTTCCTCAGCCCCCCAGCAGTACTGTCCATAATAACATAGCAGGGTCTATGTTCTCAGCCCTCCCAGCAGTACTGTCCATAATAACAATAACATAGCAGGGTCTATGTTCCTCAGCCCCCCCAGCAGTACTGTCCATAATAACATAGCAGGGTCTATGTTCCTCAGCCCCCCAGCAGTACTGTCCATAATAACATAGCAGGGTCTATGTTCCTCAGCCCCCCCAGCAGTACTGTCCATAATAACATAGCAGGGTCTATGTTCCTCAGCCCCCCCAGCAGTACTGTCCATAATAACATAGCAGGGTCTATGTTCCTCAGCCCCCCAGCAGTACTGTCCATAATAACATAGCAGGGTCTATGTTCCTCAGCCCCCCAGCAGTACTGTCCATAATAACATATAGCAGGGTCTATGTTCCTCAGCTCCCCCAGCAGTACTGTCCATAATAACATAGCAGGGTCTATGTTCCTCAGCTCCCCCCAGCAGTACTGTCCATAATAACATAGCAGGGTCTATGTTCCTCAGCCCCCCCAGCAGTACTGTCCATAATAACATAGCAGGGCTCATGTTCCTCAGCCCCCCAGCAGTACTGTCCATAATAACATAGCAGGGTCTATGTTCTCAGCCTCTCAGCAGTACTGTCCATAATAACATAGCAGGGTCTATGTTCCTCAGCCCCCCCAGCAGTACTGTCCAGTACAACATAGCAGGGCCTGCGTTCTCAGCCCCCCAGCAGTACTGTCCATAATAACATAGCAGGGTCTATGTTCTCAGCTCCCCAGCAGTACTGTCCATATTAACATAGCAGGGTCTATACCTCAGCCTCTCCAGCAGTACTGTCCATAATAACATAGCAGGGTCTATGTTCTCAGCCCAGCAGTACTGTCCATAATAACATAGCAGGGTCTATGTTCCTCAGCCCCAGCAGTACTGTCCATAATAACATAGCAGGGTCTATGTTCCTCAGCCCCAGCAGTACTGTCCATAATAACATAGCAGGGCCTATGTTCAGCTCTCTCCCAGCAGTGCAACTGTCCATAAATAACATAGCAGGGTCTATGTTCCTCAGCTCCCCAGCAGTACTGGGTCCATAATAACATAGCAGGGTCTATGTTCTCAGCCCCAGCAGTACTGTCCATAATAACATAGCAGGGCTCTTATGTTCCTCAGCTCCCCCAGCAGTACTGTCCATAATAACATAGCAGGGTTATGTTCCTCAGCCCTCCCCCAGCAGTACTGCCCTTAAATAACATAGCAGGCTCTATGTTCTCAGCCCCCCAGCAGTACTGTCCATAATAACATAGCAGGGTCTATGTTCCTCAGCTTCAGCAGTACCTCTAATAACATAGCAGGGTCAGTTCTCAGCCTCCCAGCAGTACTGTCCATAATAACATAGCAGGGTCTATGTTCTCAGCCTCTCAGCAGTACTGGGTTCCATATAACATAGCAGGGTCTATGTTCTCAGCCTCTCAGCAGTACTGTCCATAATAACATAGCAGGGTCTATGTTCCTCAGCTCCCCCCAGCAGTACTGTCCATAATAACATAGCAGGGTCTATGTTCCTCAGCTCCCCCAGCAGTACTGTCCATAATAACATAGCAGGGTCTATGTTCCTCAGCCCCCCCAGCAGTACTGTCCATAATAACATAGCAGGGTCTATGTTCCTCAGCCCCCCAGCAGTACTGTCCATAATAACATAGCAGGGTCTATGTTCCTCAGCCCCCCAGCAGTACTGTCCATACAATAACATAGCAGGGTCTATGTTCCTCAGCCCCCCAGCAGTACTGTCCATAATAACATAGCAGGGTCTATGTTCCTCAGCTCCCCCAGCAGTACTGTCCATAATAACATAGCAGGGTCTATGTTCCTCAGCTCCCCCAGCAGTACTGTCCATAATAACATAGCAGGGTCTATGTTCCTCAGCCCCCCAGCAGTACTGTCCATAATAACATAGCAGGGCTCTATGTTCTCAGCCTCCCCAGCAGTACTGTCTCATAATAGTCATAGCAGGGTCTATGTTCCTCAGCCCC
>NW_025759898.1:0-4104 GCF_021184085.1 Oncorhynchus gorbuscha | reverse complement strand
TATACCACACCATGATAGATGTATACCACACCATGATAGATGTACACCACACCATGATAGATGTACACCACACCATGATAGATGTAACCACACCATGATAGATGTACACCACACCATGATAGATGTACACCACACCATGATAGATGTATACCACACCATGATAGATGTATACCACACCATGATAGATGTACACCACACCATGATAGATGTATACCACACCATGATAGATGTATACCACACCATGATAGATGTACACCACACCATGATAGATGTATACCACACCATGATAGATGTATACCACACCATGATAGTATACCATGATAGACACCACATATAGATGTATCCACACCATGATAGATGTATACCACACCATGATAGATGTATACCACACCATGATAGATGTATACCACACCATGATAGATGTATACCAGTGCCCTTGTTTGGGTGTAGGGCCTGATCAGAGCCTGGAGGTACTGAGGTGCCGTTCCCCTCACAGCTCCGTAGGCAAGCACCATGGTCTTGTAGCGGATGCGAGCTTCAACTGGAAGCCAGTGGAGAGAACGGAGGAGCGGGGTGACGTGAGAGAACTTGGGAAGGTTGAACACCAGACGGGCTGCGCGTCTGAGATGAGTTGAAGGAGGTTTTAATGGCACAGGCAGAGGCCAGCCAACAGCGAAGTTGCAATGGCTCCAGGCAGGAGATGACAGAGGTACCTGAATTAGGACCTGCGCCGCTTCCTGTGTGAGACGGGTCGTACTCTGCGGATGTTGTAGAGCCCATGAACCTACAGGAACGGGCCACCGCCTTGATATTGAATTAGAACGACAGGGTGTTGTCAGGATCACGCCAAGGTTCTTGGCGCTCTGGGAGGAGGACACAATGGAGTTGTCAACGTGATGGCGAGATCATGGAGCGGGCAGTCTCCTTCCCGGGAGGAAGAGCAGCTCCGTCTTGCGAGGTTCAGCTTGAGGTGGTGATCCGTCATCCACACTGATATGTCTGCCAGACATGCAGAATGTCACCCGATTCACCACCTGGTCATCAGAAGGGAAAGGAAGATTAATTGTGTCGTCTGTAGCAATGATAAGAGAACCATGTGAGGTTATGACAGAGCCAAGTGACTTGGTGTATAGCGAGAATAGGAGAGGGCCAAGAACAGAGCCCTGGGGGACACCAGTGGTGAGAGCGCGTGGTGAGGAGACAGATTCTCGCCACGCCACCTGGTAGGAGCGACCTGTCAGGTAGGACGCAATCCAAGCGTGGGCCGCGCCGGAGATGCCCAACTCGGAGAGGGTGGAGAGGAGGATCTGATGGTTCACAGTATCGAAGGCAGCCGATAGATCTAGAAGGATGAGAGCAGAGGAGAGAGAGTTAGCTTTAGCAGTGCGGAGCGCCTCCGTGATACAGAGGAGAGCAGTCTCAGTTGAATGACTAGTCTTGAAACCTGACTGATTTGGATCAAGAAGGTCATTCAGAGAGAGATAGCGGGAGAGCTGGCCAAGGACGGCACGTTCAAGAGTTTTGGAGAGAAAAGAAAGAAGGGATACTGGTCTGTAATTGTTGACATCGGAGGGATCGAGTGTAGGTTTTTTCAGAAGGGGTGCAACTCTCGCTCTCTTGAAGACGGAAGGGGCGTAGCCAGCGGTCAGGGATGAGTTGATGAGCGAGGTGAGGTAAGGGAGAAGGTCTCCGGAAATGGTCTGGAGAAGAGAGGAGGGGATAGGGTCAAGCGGGCAGGTTGTTGGGCGGCCGGCCGTCACAAGACGCGAGATTTCATCTGGAGAGAGAGGGGAGAAAGAGGTCAGAGCACAGGGTAGGGCAGTGTGAGCAGAACCAGCGGTGTCGTTTGACTTAGCAAACGAGGATCGGATGTCGTCGACCTTCTTTTCAAAATGGTTGACGAAGTCATCTGCAGAGAGGGAGGAGGGGGGAGGGGCGGAGGATTCAGGAGGGAGGAGAAGGTGGCAAAGAGCTTCCTAGGGTTAGAGGCAGATGCTTGGAATTTAGCGTGGTAGAAAGTGGCTTTAGCAGCAGAGACAGAGGAGGAAAATGTAGAGAGGAGGGAGTGAAAGGATGCCAGGTCCGCAGGGAGGCGGAGTTTTCCTCCATTTCCTTCCGGCTTGCCGGAGCCCTGTTCTGTGAGCTGCAATGAGTCATCGAGCCCACGGAGGCGGGAGGGGAGGACCGGAGCCGGCCTGGAGGATAGGGGACATAGAGAGTCAAGGGATGCAGAGAGGAGGAGAGGAGGGTTGAGGAGGCAGAATCAGGAGATGGGTGGGAGGAGGTTTGAGCGGAGGGAAGAGATGATAGGATGGAAGAGGAGAGAGTAGCGGGGAGAAGAGAGAAGCGAAAAGGTTGGGACGGCGCGATACCATCCAGTAGGGGCAGTGTGGGAGGTGTTGGATGAGAGCGAGAGGGAGAAAGGATACAAGGCAGTGGTCGGAGACTTGGAGGGAGTTGCAATGAGGTTAGTGGAAGAACAGCATCTAGTAAAGATGAGGTCGAGCGTATTGCCTGCCTTGTGAGTAGGGGGAAGGTGAGAGGGTGAGGTCAAAGAGGAGAGGAGTGGAAAGAAGGAGGCAGAGAGGAAAGAGTCAAAGGTAGACGTGGGGAGGTTAAAGTCGCCCAGAACTGTGAGAGGTGAGCCGTCCTCAGGAAAGGAGCTTATCAAGGCATCAAGCTCATTGATGAACTCTCGAGGAACCTGGAGGGCATAAATGATAAGGATGTTAAGCTTGAAAGGGCTAGTAACTGTGACAGCATGGAATTCAAAGGAGGCGATAGACAGATGGGTAAGGAGAAAGAGAGAATGACCACTTGGGAGAGATGAGGGGATCCCGGTGCCACCACCCCGCTGACCAGACGCTCTCGGGGTGTGCGAGAACACGTGGGCGGACGAAGAGAGAGCAGTAGGAGTAGCAGTGTTGTCTGTGGTGATCCATGTTCCGTCAGTGCCAAGAAGTCGAGGACTGGAGGGAGGCATAGGCTGAGATGAACTCTGCCTTGTTGACCGCAGATTGGCAGTTCCAGAGGCTACCGGAGACCTGGAACTCCACGTGGGTCGTGCGCGCTGGGACCACCAGAGTAGGGTGGCGCGGCCACGCGGTGAGAGCGTTTGTATGGTCTGTGCAGAGAGGAGAGAACAGGGATAAACAGACACATAGTTGACAGGCTACAGAAGAGGCTACGCTAATGCAAAGGAGATTGGAATGACAAGTGGACTACACGTCTCGAATGTTCAGAAAGTTAAGCTACGTAGCAAGAATCTTATTGACTAAAATGATTAAAATGATACAGTACTGCTGAAGTAGGCCAGCTGGCAGTGGGTGCGTTGTTGACACTACACTAACCAAGTCGTTCCGTTGAGTGTAATAGTTTCTGCAGTGTTGCTATTCGGGGGCTAGCAGGCTAGCTAGCAGTGTTGTTTACGTTACGTTGCGTTAAAGAACGACAATAGATGGCTAGCGAACCTAGAAAATCGCTCTAGACTACACAATTATCTTTGATACAAAGACGGCTATGTAGCTAGCTAAGTAGCTAGCTACGATCAAACAAATCAAACCGTTGTACTGTAATGAAATGAAGTGAAAATGTGATACAACCTGTGAATGCGACCGGGTAGTTGAGTTCTATACAGAAGACGTTGGCTAGCGTTGGCTAGCTGTTGGCTAACTAGCAGAGTCACCTACGTTAAGGACGACAAATAGCTGGCTAGCTAACCTCGATAAATTAAGATAATCACTCTAAGACTACACACTCTAAACCTAAACAACACAATTATCTTGGATACGATGATACGAAGACAGCAAAGACAGCTATGTAGCTAGCTAACACTAAACTAATCAAGTCGTTCAGTTGAGTGTAATAGTTTTCCCAGTGCAGCTAATCAGTGGACGTTAGCTAGCTGGCTAGTGAAGACTACGTTAGGACGGCGAAATACGATAATACGTAATTATCTTTGATACAAAAGGCGGCTATGTAGCTAGCTGAGAAGAAATTGCTAGGATAAGACAAATCAAACCGTTGTGATATAATGAAATATAATGAAAAGTTATACTACCCGTTGGAGCGACGTGCAGATGCGACCACTCGCTCCAACCGGAA
>NW_025759897.1:2500-4105 GCF_021184085.1 Oncorhynchus gorbuscha | reverse complement strand
ATTCTAATGCTATGACAGGTTACCACTGTTTCTAATGCTATGACAGGTTACCACTGTTTCTAATGCTATGACAGGTTACTACTGTTTCTTCAATGCCATGACAGGTTACCACTGTTCTTCAGGCTATGACAGGTTACCACTGTTTCTAATGCTATGACAGGTTACCACTGTTTCTAATGCTATGACAGGTTACCACTGTTTCTAATGCTATGACAGGTTACCACTGTTCTTCAGGCTATGACAGGTTACCACTGTTTCTAATGCTATGACAGGTTACCACTGTTTCTAATGCTATGACAGGTTACTACTGTTCTTCAGGCTATGACAGGTTACCACTGTTTCTAATGCTATGACAGGTTACCACTGTTTCTAATGCTATGACAGGTTACCACTGTTTCTAATGCTATGACAGGTTACCACTGTTTCTAATGCTATGACAGGTTACCACTGTTCTTCAGGCTATGACAGGTTACCACTGTTTCTAATGCTATGACAGGTTACCACTGTTTCTAATGCTATGACAGGTTACCACTGTTTCTAATGCTATGACAGGTTACCACTGTTTCTAATGCTATGACAGGTTACTACCTGTTCTTCTAAGGCTATGACAGGTTACCACTGTTTCTAATGCTATGGCAGGATGCTGACACTGTTTCTAATGCTATGGCAGGATGCTGACACTGTTTCTAATGCTATGGCAGGATGCTGACACTGTTTCTAATGCTATGGCAGGATGCTGACACTATTTCTAATGCTATGGCAGGATGCTGACACTGTTTCTAATGCTATGGCAGGATGCTGACACTGTTTCTAATGCTATGGCAGGATGCTGACACTGTTTCTAATGCTATGGCAGGATGCTGACACTGTTTCTAATGCTATGGCAGGATGCTGACACTGTTTCTAATGATATGGCAGGATGCTGACACTGTTTCTAATGCTATGGCAGGATGCTGACAATGTTTCCAATGATATGACAGGATGCTGACACTGTTTCTAATGCTATGGCAGGATGCTGACACTGTTTCTAATGCTATGGCAGGATGCTGACACTGTTTCTAATGATATGGCAGGATGCTGACACTGTTTCTAATGCTATGGCAGGATGCTGACACTGTTTCTAATGCTATGGCAGGATGCTGACACTGTTTCTATTGATATGGCAGGATGCTGACACTGTTTCTAATGCTATGGCAGGATGCTGACACTGTTTCTAATGATATGGCAGGATGCTGACACTGTTTCTAATGATATGGCAGGATGCTGACACTGTTTCTAATGATATGGCAGGATGCTGACACTGTTTCTAATGATATGGCAGGATGCTGACACTGTTTCTAATGATATGGCAGGATGCTGACACTGTTTCTAATGATATGGCAGGATGCTGACACTGTTTCTAATGCTATGGCAGGATGCTGACACTGTTTCTAATGCTATGGCAGGATGCTGACACTGTTTCTAATGATATGGCAGGATGCTGACACTGTTTCTAATGCTATGGCAGGATGCTGACACTGTTTCTAATGATATGGCAGGATGCTGACACTGTTTCTAATGCTATGGCAGGATGCTGACACTGTTTCTAATGATATGGCAGGATGC
>NW_025759896.1:0-4106 GCF_021184085.1 Oncorhynchus gorbuscha | reverse complement strand
AGTCTACTGTACCTCTCATCTCTCAGTGACTTACCTGTAGTCTGCTGTACCTCTCATCTCTCAGTGACTTACCTGTAGTCTGCTGTACCTCTCATCTCTCAGTGACTTACCTGTAGTCTACTGTACCTCTCATCTCTCAGTGACTTACCTGTAGTCTGCTGTACCTCTCATCTCTCAGTGACTTACCTGTAGTCTGCTGTACCTCTCATCTCTCAGTGACTTACCTGTAGTCTGCTGTACCTCTCATCTCTCAGTGACTTACCTGTAGTCTGCTGTACCTCTCATCTCTCAGTGACTTACCTGTAGTCTGCTGTACCTCTCATCTCTCAGTGACTTACCTGTAGTCTGCTGTACCTCTCATCTCTCAGTGACTTACCTGTAGTCTGCTGTACCTCTCATCTCTCAGTGACTTACCTGTAGTCTGCTGTACCTCTCATCTCTCAGTGACTTACCTGTAGTCTGCTGTACCTCTCATCTCTCAGTGACTTACCTGTAGTCTGCTGTACCTCTCATCTCTCAGTGACTTACCTGTAGTCTGCTGTACCTCTCATCTCTCAGTGACTTACCTGTAGTCTGCTATACCTCTCATCTCTCAGTGACTTACCTGTAGTCTGCTGTACCTCTCATCTCTCAGTGACTTACCTGTAGTCTGCTGTACCTCTCATCTCTCAGTGACTTACCTGTAGTCTGCTGTACCTCTCATCTCTCAGTGACTTACCTGTAGTCTGCTGTACCTCTCATCTCTCAGTGACTTACCTGTAGTCTGCTGTACCTCTCATCTCTCAGTGACTTACCTGTAGTCTGCTGTACCTCTCATCTCTCAGTGACTTACCTGTAGTCTGCTGTACCTCTCATCTCTCAGTGACTTACCTGTAGTCTGCTATACCTCTCATCTCTCAGTGACTTACCTGTAGTCTGCTGTACCTCTCATCTCTCAGTGACTTACCTGTAGTCTGCTGTACCTCTCATCTCTCAGTGACTTACCTGTAGTCTGCTGTACCTCTCATCTCTCAGTGACTTACCTGTAGTCTGCTGTACCTCTCATCTCTCAGTGACTTACCTGTAGTCTGCTGTACCTCTCATCTCTCAGTGACTTACCTGTAGTCTGCTATACCTCTCATCTCTCAGTGACTTACCTGTAGTCTGCTATACCTCTCATCTCTCAGTGACTTACCTGTAGTCTGCTGTACCTCTCATCTCTCAGTGACTTACCTGTAGTCTGCTGTACCTCTCATCTCTCAGTGACTTACCTGTAGTCTGCTGTACCTCTCATCTCTCAGTGACTTACCTGTAGTCTGCTATACCTCTCATCTCTCAGTGACTTACCTGTAGTCTGCTGTACCTCTCATCTCTCAGTGACTTACCTGTAGTCTGCTGTACCTCTCATCTCTCAGTGACTTACCTGTAGTCTGCTATACCTCTCATCTCTCAGTGACTTACCTGTAGTCTACTGTACCTCTCATCTCTCAGTGACTTACCTGTAGTCTACTGTACCTCTCATCTCTCAGTGACTTACCTGTAGTCTGCTATACCTCTCATCTCTCAGTGACTTACCTGTAGTCTGCTATACCTCTCATCTCTCAGTGACTTACCTGTAGTCTGCTATACCTCTCATCTCTCAGTGACTTACCTGTAGTCTGCTATACCTCTCATCTCTCAGTGACTTACCTGTAGTCTGCTATACCTCTCATCTCTCAGTGACTTACCTGTAGTCTACTGTACCTCATCTCTCAGTGACTTACCTGTAGTCTGCTATACCTCTAATCTCTCAGTGACTTACCTGTAGTCTGCTGTACCTCTCATCTCTCAGTGACTTACCTGTAGTCTACTGTACCTCTCATCTCTCAGTGACTTACCTGTAGTCTGCTGTACCTCTCATCTCTCAGTGACTTACCTGTAGTCTACTGTACCTCTCATCTCTCAGTGACTTACCTGTAGTCTGCTATACCTCTCATCTCTCAGTGACTTACCTGTAGTCTGCTGTACCTCTCAGTGACTTACCTGTAGTCTACTGTACCTCTCATCTCTCAGTGACTTACCTGTAGTCTGCTATACCTCTCATCTCTCAGTGACTTACCTGTAGTCTGCTATACCTCTCATCTCTCAGTGACTTACCTGTAGTCTGCTATACCTCTCATCTCTCAGTGACTTACCTGTAGTCTGCTGTACCTCTCATCTCTCAGTGACTTACCTGTAGTCTGCTATACCTCTCATCTCTCAGTGACTTACCTGTAGTCTGCTGTACCTCTCATCTCTCAGTGACTTACCTGTAGTCTGCTGTACCTCTCATCTCTCAGTGACTTACCTGTAGTCTGCTGTACCTCTCATCTCTCAGTGACTTACCTGTAGTCTACTGTACCTCTCATCTCTCAGTGACTTACCTGTAGTCTGCTGTACCTCTCATCTCTCAGTGACTTACCTGTAGTCTTCTGTACCTCTCATCTCTCAGTGACTTACCTGTAGTCTGCTGTACCTCTCATCTCTCAGTGACTTACCTGTAGTCTGCTGTACCTCTCATCTCTCAGTGACTTACCTGTAGTCTGCTGTACCCCTCAGTGACTTACCTGTAGTCTGCTGTACCTCTCAGTGACTTACCTGTAGTCTGCTGTACCTCTCATCTCTCAGTGACTTACCTGTAGTCTGCTGTACCTCTCATCTCTCAGTGACTTACCTGTAGTCTGCTGTACCTCTCATCTCTCAGTGACTTACCTGTAGTCTGCTATACCTCTCATCTCTCAGTGACTTACCTGTAGTCTGCTGTACCTCTCATCTCTCAGTGACTTACCTGTAGTCTGCTATACCTCTCATCTCTCAGTGACTTACCTGTAGTCTGCTATACCTCTCATCTCTCAGTGACTTACCTGTAGTCTGCTGTACCTCTCATCTCTCAGTGACTTACCTGTAGTCTGCTGTACATCTCTCAGTGACTTACCTGTAGTCTGCTGTACCTCTCATCTCTCAGTGACTTACCTGTAGTCTGCTATACCTCTCATCTCTCAGTGACTTACCTGTAGTCTGCTGTACCTCTCATCTCTCAGTGACTTACCTGTAGTCTGCTATACCTCTCATCTCTCAGTGACTTACCTGTAGTCTGCTATACCTCTCAGTGACTTACCTGTAGTCTGCTGTACCTCTCATCTCTCAGTGACTTACCTGTAGTCTACTGTACCTCTCATCTCTCAGTGACTTACCTGTAGTCTGCTGTACCTCTCATCTCTCAGTGACTTACCTGTAGTCTGCTGTACCTCTCATCTCTCAGTGACTTACCTGTAGTCTGCTATACCTCTCATCTCTCAGTGACTTACCTGTAGTCTGCTATACCTCTCATCTCTCAGTGACTTACCTGTAGTCTGCTGTACCTCTCATCTCTCAGTGACTTACCTGTAGTCTGCTGTACCTCTCATCTCTCAGTGACTTACCTGTAGTCTGCTGTACCTCTCATCTCTCAGTGACTTACCTGTAGTCTGCTATACCTCTCATCTCTCAGTGACTTACCTGTAGTCTGCTGTACCTCTCATCTCTCAGTGACTTACCTGTAGTCTGCTGTACCTCTCATCTCTCAGTGACTTACCTGTAGTCTGCTATACCTCTCATCTCTCAGTGACTTACCTGTAGTCTGCTGTACCTCTCATCTCTCAGTGACTTACCTGTAGTCTGCTGTACCTCTCATCTCTCAGTGACTTACCTGTAGTCTGCTATACCTCTCATCTCTCAGTGACTTACCTGTAGTCTGCTGTACCTCTCATCTCTCAGTGACTTACCTGTAGTCTGCTGTACCTCTCATCTCTCAGTGACTTACCTGTAGTCTGCTGTACCTCTCATCTCTCAGTGACTTACCTGTAGTCTGCTATACCTCTCATCTCTCAGTGACTTACCTGTAGTCTGCTGTACCTCTCATCTCTCAGTGACTTACCTGTAGTCTGCTGTACCTCTCATCTCTCAGTGACTTACCTGTAGTCTGCTGTACCTCTCATCTCTCAGTGACTTACCTGTAGTCTGCTGTACCTCTCATCTCTCAGTGACTTACCTGTAGTCTGCTGTACCTCTCATCTCTCAGTGACTTACCTGTAGTCTGCTATACCTCTCATCTCTCAGTGACTTACCTG
>NW_025759895.1:0-4106 GCF_021184085.1 Oncorhynchus gorbuscha | reverse complement strand
TAAACAAAAAGAGTAAAAAGTGAATAAAAAGAGTATATAGTATATAGAGTCAAAAGGTTGGACACTGCTACTCATTCAAGGGTTTTTCTTCAATTGTACTATTTTCTACTTTTGACCATGTTTATATTGGAGAAGAAGACTGCTTTAATTAAATAGCGACGCATTTAAGTTGTCATGAGACAGAAGTTATTTTCTGTTTGTTTGTTACTAAACATGTCCAATAAAAATATAAGATATATTTGTTTTCTTAAAGGGGAGAAGGTGTTACAGATTTTGTTTTTTCCATTTATATTTTTTATTTTTGAGGTTGGATGTTAGCGCGTTTGCTCTCGTACCACTTGGTTTCACCTTGTTTGTCAGTATGTATGATGGTCATATTTAAGAGTGACTGGCCCAGAGCTCCAGTATGTATGATGGTGTTATTTAAGAGTGACTGGCCCAGAGCTCCAGTATGTTTGATGGTCATATTTAAGGGTGACTGGCCCAGAGCTCCAGTATGTATGATGGTGTTATTTAAGAGTGACTGGCCCAGAGCTCCAGTATGTATGATGGTGTTATTTAAGAGTGACTGGCCCAGAGCTCCAGTATGTTTGATGGTCATATTTAAGAGTGACTGGCCCAGAGCTCCAGTATGTTTGATGGTCATATTTAAGAGTGACTGGCCCAGAGCTCCAGTATGTTTGATGGTCATATTTAAGAGTGACTGGCCCAGAGCTCCAGTATGTTTGATGGTCATATTTAAGAGTGACTGGCCCAGAGCTCCAGTATGTTTGATGGTCATATTTAAGAGTGACTGGCCCAGAGCTCCAGTATGTTTGATGGTCATATTTAAGAGTGACTGGCCCAGAGCTCCAGTATGTTTGATGGTCATATTTAAGAGTGACTGGCCCAGAGCTCCAGTATGTTTGATGGTCATATTTAAGAGTGACTGGCCCAGAGCTCCAGTATGTTTGATGGTCATATTTAAGAGTGACTGGCCCAGAGCTCCAGTATGTTTGATGGTCATATTTAAGAGTGACTGGCCCAGAGCTCCAGTATGTTTGATGGTCATATTTAAGAGTGACTGGCCCAGAGCTCCAGTATGTATGATGGTCATATTTAAGAGTGACTGGCCCAGAGCTAGTGGGCAAATCTAGTGGGCAAATCTAGTGGGCAAATCTAGTGGGCAAATCTAGTGGGCAGATCTAGTGGGCAGATCTAGTGGGCAGATCTAGTGGGCAGATCTAGTGGGCAGATCTAGTGGGCAGATCTAGTGGGCAGATCTAGTGGGCAGATCTAGTGGGCAGATCTAGTGGGCAGATCTAGTGGGCAGATCTAGTGGGCAGATCTAGTGGGCAGATCTAGTGGGCAGATCTAGTGGGCAGATCTAGTGGGCAGATCTAGTGGGCAGATCTAGTGGGCAGATCTAGTGGGCAGATCTGATGGGCAGATCTAGTGGGCAGATCTAGTGGGCAGATCTAGTGGGCAGATCTAGTGGGCAGATCTAGTGGGCTCTCATGGTGGGTGTCTTTTAGGTTCCTGTAGTTGTTATGCAACTTGCAGTGGACACCCACATCAGTGTCTTTCAGAAATCCTCGTACTAGTTTTGGTTGTTGTCAGCGACTCCTCGTTAAGTACCCCTTCCACTTTTTTTACTCTTTTTATTCACTTTTTTTCTTTACAATATTTTGTATTATCATTATTATATATTTATTATATATTTATTATATATTTTTCAAATCAAAGTTTGGCCTCCCGTAAAACTGCTGCCATTTCTTCAGGCGCCATTTTCTTTACCTTTATTACAACTGACGTTTTTTGAGAAACAGTATGAGAAAATCACGTGCGTTTCTATATCTCACATTCCCTTGGAACGAGCCCAACCAAAACTAATCTCCAAAAGGGCAAAAGGTGCAGTCGAAATCGATTGTGAGCCAGGGCTCGGTGTAAACAAAACTTATTGGACTGCACACCCTGGGAAGATCATCTGCAACCAACCTCCTCCTTCTGGAATTATTCTTCTATTCATAATGTAAAAATGACCATCCGTCAGAAAGACTCATGTGAGGCTAAATAAGAGAGGAAAGAACTTCTTGCTGCAAGGAAAACTCCAGGGTTGGATGGCATACCGGTGGGAGGCAAACCAAACTAGTTTTTATACAGTTTATACAGTCTGTTTCAAAAAAAGGGACTTCAGTGTTGTGTTGTGATGTAACAATTCTGGCTAAATTCATGGCACATGGGTGGCACAGTGGTTAAGGGCGCTGTACTGCAGCGCCAGCTGTGCCATCAGAGACTCTGGGTTCCCGCCCAGGCTCTGTCGTAACCGGCCGCGACCGGGAGGTCCGTGGAGTGAGGCACAATTGGCCTAGTGTCATCCGGGTTAGGGAGGGGTTGGCCGGTCGGGATATCCATGTCTCATTGCGCACCAGCGACTCCTGTGGCGGGCTGGGCACAGTGCGCGCTAACCAAGGTTCCTAGGTGAACAACCAAGGTTGGCAGGTGAACAGTGTTTCCCCCGATACATTGGTGTGGCTGGCTTCCAGGTTGGATGCGTGTTGTGTTGTGCGGCTTGGTTCGGTTGTGTTCCGGAGGACGCATGACTTTCAACCTTCGTCTCTCCCAAGCCCGTAGAGGAGCTGTAGCGATGAGACAAGATAGTAGCTACTGAAACAATTGTCCTTGTTTTTTGAAAAATGAAGCAAAACGACGCAAAACACCAGTCTCAATGTCGACAGTGAAGAGGCGACTCTGGGATGCTGGCATCTAGGCAGAGTTCCTCTGTCCAGTTTCAACATCAACTGTGAAGATGTGACTCTGGGATGCTGGCCTTCTAGGCAGAGTTCCTCTGTCCAGTCTCAACATCAACAGTGAAGAGGAGACTCCGGGATGCTGGCCTTCTAGGCAGAGTTCCTCTGTCCAGTCTCAACGTCAACAGTGAAGAGGTGACTCCGGGATGCTGGCCTTCTAGGCAGAGTTCCTCTGTCCAGTCTCAATGTCAACAGTGAAGAGGCGACTCCGGGATGCTGGTATTCCAGGCAGAGTTCCTCTGTCCAGTCTCAACGTCAACAGTGAAGAGGCGACTCCGGGATGCTGGTATTCCAGGCAGAGTTCCTCTGTCCAGTCTCAACATCAACAGTGAAGAGGTGACTCTGGGATGCTGGCCTTCTAGGCAGAGTTCCTCTGTCCAGTCTCAACATCAACAGTGAAGAGGTGACTCTGGGATGCTGGCCTTCTAGGCAGAGTTCCTCTGTCAGTCTCAGCATCCACAGTGAAGAGGAGACTCCGGGATGCCTGGCCTTCTAGGCTTGATTCTCTGTCAGTCTCAACATCAACAGTGAAGAGGAGACTCCGGGATGCTGGCCTTCTACAGGCAGAGTTCCTCTGTCCAGTCTCAACGTCAACAGTGAAGAGGTGACATACCAGGATCACTGGCATCCTAGGCAGAGTTCTCTGTCAGTCTCAACATCAACAGTAGAGGAATACAGGATGCTGGTTTCTTGGCAGAGTTCCTCCTGTCCAGTCTCAACATCGACAGTGAAGAGGTGACTCTGGGATGCTGGCCTTCTAGGCAGAGTTCCTCTGTCCAGTCTCAACATCGACAGTGAAGAGGAGACTCCGGGATGCTGGCCTTCTAGGCAGAGTTCCTCTGTCCAGTCTCAACGTCAACAGTGAAGAGGTGACTCTGGGATGCTGGCATCTAGGCAGAGTTCCTCTGTCCAGTCTCAACATCCACAGTGAAGAGGAGACTCCGGGATGCTGGCATCTAGGCAGAGTTCCTCTGTCCAGTCTCAACATCAACAGTGAAGAGGTGACTCTGGGATGCTGGCCTTCTAGGTAGAGTTCCTCTGTCCAGTCTCAACATCAACAGTGAAGAGGAGACTCTGGGATGCTGGTTTTCTTGGCAGAGTTCCTCTGTCCAGTCTCAACATCGACAGTGAAGAGGAGACTCTGGGATGCTGGTTTTCTTGGCAGAGTTCCTCTGTCCAGTGTCTGTGTTCTTTTACCCGTCTTAATCTTTTCTTTTTATTGACCAGTCTGATATATTTTTTTATTTTTTGCAAATCTCAACTGAAGGCCAGCATCCCGGAGTTGAACAGAACAGAACAGTTGAAACTGGAGCAGCA
>NW_025759894.1:0-2500 GCF_021184085.1 Oncorhynchus gorbuscha | reverse complement strand
GCTGTTAATTTATAACATGCATTTATGAAGAAGTGTTGACACCAGAACACAGACCTGGATAGACATGATCCCCAATGCTAAATTCACCGTTCTGTTTAGCTTGTTCTAGGGATACAGGGGGGAACTGTCAGGGGAGCTCTAACATAGTTACATCACCAATTTGTTTTAATAAAGGCAGTAACATGGCGGCAGTTCTTAGTTCAAGTCTCTCTTTATACCTTGTTGGAGGTACTGAACCCCACCAGTTTCATATGCGCATTCACCGAACCCTTAAGTGGAAAAATAAATTATGATTTTTTTCAAATTCAAAACATAGGTATATATTTTACTGGTGCACAAAATGAACCGTGCGTCAACATCACTGTGTTCAAAGAACAAAATCATCAAAACATGATTTTCACACAAAAACATAATAATGAATATTTACTGCAAATCAGTGTGACTTCTGCTGTTGCCTTTCAGAGACCAGTTCAGAAATGTGCGGCTTCACCTTGTGCCAAGTGCCACTCTCATGTCATTCTCACAACAAAGTCTGTTCTTTTCTTTGTTTTTTTATGTCAGCATCCTCAAAGGATTGCTGGCATAGATGTTGTAACAAACGGTATGAAAATCTCCAAGAGCTTTCTTAGCAATAACAGGGTGCGTTACCATTTGTTGACACCAAAATTATGAAAGCGTTGTTGTTCTGAAGAGTTGCTGTTGAACCTGGCTCTGCTGAATTTCAATGATTTCATTGAGGTATTCATCATTGACATCTGTTGTCTCAACACTAAACGTGAACGGCTGTCTCACCCATGCTGGATATGACTCTCTTGTAGGGAAGTATCCGTGGAGAGACTTTGCAAGCTCATCTAAGTGTGTGACAGTTGCTTGCTTCAGTTCCGCAGTTACAGAAATGTCTCCGATTCCAGATACAGATCTTCGATCTTACTTACACAGTCGCCCAGCAGGGAAAGTTTGCGTAGTTATCGTTCTCTGTTCGTCGTTTCCATAATGGTAGCTTTTTAAAAAGCCTTCGGGTTTTCCTCCGCTTCGATGATGTTGACTCCACCGCCCTGCATCTTTTGATTGAGATGATTGATAGCTGCGAAGATATCAGCCATGTACGCTAAAATGAGAATGAACTCATTTTTGTAGCAATCTGCATGACAATGTTGGTGCTTTTGCAAAAACAGGGCTAATTCCACACGCACGGCAAAAACACGATTCAGCACCTGTCCCCGGGACACATTTACACATTACATTTAAGTTTCAGCTTAGCGACGCCTAGAATGGTACAGAAGTACCTCAAATTCAGAGCCCATTTCTTTTACACAGCTCACTGAAGATGCGGTGCCTCAGAGCACTAGTTGGCACATAGTTCACACATTCCACTACAATATTTAATACTTCTGCCAGTTTTGGAGGCAAGGTTTTTTTGTGCCAAGCATGCCTGTGCAGAATACAATGCGACAATGATGTGTGGTGCATCGGCTTTCACTAGCGCACCAAAACCAGACTTTCTTCCCAGCATGACTGGAGCTCCATCCGAACAAACTGCAGAAACCATATCCCACGAAAGATTGTTGTCTTTGAAGAAGTCATCCACAAGTTTCTTCACATCGGCTGCCTTGGTTGTTGTTGTAAGAGGCTTACAAAATAAAAATAAATTCCTTTATCACATCGTCTTTTCACAAGTTGGCTTAGATTGGAAACGTCTGGTCTCGTCGAGTTGAAGGCAGAATTTTGCCGGGCTTGAAATCAGATCTGCAACTACTTGAGCCAAGATGTCTTTGCTCATGTCCTCTATTCTGTCGCTGATGGTGTCATTTGAAAGAGGAATTTGGGATAACTTAACTTCAGCCTCTTTTCCCAGCATGATATTCGCCATTTTCAACACAGCTGGTTTTATGAGTGTTTCACCAATGGTGTGTGGTTTGCCCTGCTTTGCGATCAGGTAAGCAACTTCGTACGATGCTGTGAGGATCAGTTTGTTGATGGGTACAAAGCCGAGAACAGGCAGAGTAGCTTTTACATTGAATCTGTCTCTCTTCACCTTGAATTCAGCGAGCGTTGTGTTCTTGTATTTTCCATCTCCATAAGGAAGTGTTCTTAGTTTTGCGGTGCTAGACTAGAATTACTCAACTTGCATTGCAAATCATGCAGTTAGGACACTGACTCCCATCACGTTCCGTTATACATGTGAATCCATATTGTACATATTAAGTCCAACCACTTCATTTTTTGCCTGACATAGTAAGTATGAAGGGATTCAAATATTAAGAAAGAAATCACAAGACATACCATCAACACAGTCACAAGTAGACTACTGGGCACACCGAATTCCTGCAGCACAGATAGGCCAAGCGTTGTAGCGTGATCACCTGCAGCCAATGATGGCCAAGCAGGGCGTGTCAACACGAATCATATGAGTCGGATGTGTGTCTTGACCTCCGCTGAACCCCTGAGACTGACTCACCGAACCCCTGGGGTTCGATCGAACCCAGGTTAAGAACCACTG